>NC_140963.1:120845693-120895693 GCF_056783735.1 Eptatretus burgeri | reverse complement strand
ACTGAGAGCGAGCTCGACCCTGGCCACCAAGAGAGAGGAGCACTCGACCCCGACAGAGAGAGCTGAGAGCGAGCTCGACCCTGTCCACCAAGAGAGGGGAGCACTCGACCCCGACAGAGAGAGAGTGACGTCGATGGCCCAGACAGAGAGTGAGAGTGAGCTCAACCCTGCCCGCCAAGAGAGAGGAGCACTCGACCCCGACAGAGAGAGAGAGAGAGTGAGCCCCGTGCGCGGTCCGCCTTATATAGCGCGGGGCTCCGCCCTTCGCTCCTCCCTGTTTTCGGCTCCACCTCCCTTTGAGAAGGTTCCCGAAAAAGGGCGTTCCCTCACCCCGACAGCCTCACGCTGTTCATCCACCAATCGGCGGTGAGCTGCCCTCCCCCTTTCCTTCACACCAAGCGCGGGGAAAAATAGGCGAGAAAAAATCCGCGCGCCGAAAAGCGAACTCTTTTGGTTCCCTTTTTCGTTCGACGGTTTTCAACGCGGCTTGTTGCTTGCGTGGAGGTTTGTTCAAAATAACAATAGAAAAAGAGAAACGGCTATCTCAAAGAGTCGCAGCCCGGTGAATCACACGAAATCCCTTTAAACAACGGTAGGGAACTATCTGCACATAAACTTAGCGTCATATCTGATCTTAGGACCATTATGGTGTATTGCGAATTTCCACAGCCGTAATACTACCCCCTCCATTTTTTACAGACTCCTCCCGAGTCGTCGAATTTTCGTGTGCCATCATGTGTAAGTTCTCCCCGAGTACGGTTTACCTTCGGATCCCTGAGTGCGACATTCAGTGTATTCATGTCCCCAAAATAATTAACCTACGGGCTGAGTAACTAACTAAACAAACCCACTCATACAGATGACTTAACTAAATTGCCGGCGCGAAGACATACATGCCGGGGGTGCACTAATGTATAATTACAACTTAACCTTATAATTTACATTAAACCATGGCCCAGAACCTATGGACTCTGTGGAGAACACAAGAGTTAGGAGGGAGCCAGGCTGCTCAAGCGCAGTCCAAGGCTCATGAAATGCAGGTGACAGGGAACGTGGCCGGCTGCTCAAACACAGTCCAAGGCCTCCCCCCTCTGAAATAGACGCAGCGAACAACGGCGCACGAGCTGCGCAAACGCAGTCTCCGTGTTGGCTCAAGCAACACAAACAATGAAGGATGCACGGGCCGCCGGTGCAGGCCCGTGTTGCAGCTGCCATCAGGGCAGTCCCTGCAAATTTGCGCGGTGATCCTGGCGCACATGGCAATGAGCAAGGTGGGGGGGGGAGGGGAATGCAAAACAGAACAGGGCAACTGGACGAGGGCAGCAGGCATGGGCCAAGGCAAAGGCAGGCAGGCAAGGCATGGCATGACAAGGCCGCTGTAGCAAACACAGCCGGCAGACGAAATGGCCGGCACAGGCCTTGTAGCAAACACAGCCGACAGACGATCCGACCGACACAGGCCTTGCAGCAAACAGCCAGCCGATGAAGTGGCCTGCACAGGCCTTGTTCATTGGAGGTTGGTGGAGGGAGTGCGGTGGTGCTGGCTACTCGGAAGGCGGGCTCGGACCTAACCTGCTGTCTCCCTCCCAACCTATCGCCTTTGCCTGTCTCTGTACCTACCCACCCCCTTAATTTGTAAAACCGAATTTAGCCCCAACTTATTTTTTTGTTTTTATTTTTACTTTCCCACTATGAATCGTCCCCTAACCCCCTTTGTTGTCTTTGTTCGGCTAACCTATCCTGTCCTAGCCTACTCCCAACCCCTACGTTCCCTTCCCAGAGGGGAATGAGTGGAGCTCGCGTCTTGTGTCGAGGCCCAACTCAAGCCTCAAGATGGCCTCCTCGGAGTTCAGGGATCTTTACCCAAAAAGGTTCCAGCGGCCCACAACGAGAGCGAAGGGATGGATGGTGCGGAGGGGTACACTTCCTATCTACCCTATCCATTTAACTTTTGAACTACCCTAGGGCTTTCAACAAGCGCCTCTCGCTTAAACTATTGGTTCTAACAACCCAGATTCCCGTCGCCTGTGTTGGTGTCCTCTCAAATTTCAGGCCTCGCCCCCCAATTTTCCTTCCGTGCCCTCACACGGTCTCATGTCTGGGACGCGTGGCTCCCTTGGCAGGCACTACCCTCTGCCGATTCTCCTACGATGGCAACCCTGGGCACAACACTGCCTCCGAGCCTACCAGCTCCCGAAACAGCGGGGAGTGCCCTCCATGGCGACTCCCCTGAAACGCTCACGTGGCAGGCTGACTTCCCTGGCCCCTTTCCGAGGGTCACCCGTGCCCACGCCACTGCCCACATGGCCAATGGCGCCCCGGGCCCCCGCATAATGCGGGCGCACCCAAGCCCACTACGCTATCCCGGCCCCACCATGGGCCCTTGGCCTACCGTGGCTGACTAGCCCAGTGCCCGGGGTACCCACTCCACGATACTCACCATTCGCAGCCATGCTCCCAGCCCGTCAACAGGGCTCCTGCACCCCTCCAAATGGGTATCGAGCCTACACTCCCACCAACAGCAAAACGACCTCTATTTTTGTCAATTAAACTAACCCACTGACTCACTTTACACTGACCCCAGGGTCCCTTGGGTGGGAATCACTCTTCCCCCCAATCACTCATCACACCATGCTTTCCCCATTCACTCCATACACTCAGACCTGCTGGCCTCACTCACTCATCATGTTTCCTTGTCGCTCTTCAACTCACCCCGCTGAATTCTGCCATCCCTCTCTCTAAAACCCCTAACTACCTCGTGCTCCCATGTCGTCCCTGTGGTGTCGTGGCCGAGGTGCGAACAGGCAGACACGAGCCGGAGGGGAACACAACTCCGCTTTCTTGCTTCGAGCGAGAGGGTAGGCGTAGGATGCCCCCTACAGGCACACGACCTACAAGACACTGCTAATGATACCACATACTGCGAACTGGTGCTCCAAGTCCCGAGCGGGCGAGAACAGCTATATGCATTGCAGACACATGACTACTATCACAACTCCTCCACGCCCCCACAACGCTCGATGCCAATACACCACAGTCCCTTACACAATAGCACGTTCCTTTTAACCTACGTAGCTAAGCTACGTCCCCTCTACACATCAAAGTATATCACTGTCCTCAAATATTATTTCCCATCTTCCATATCTCATCCTAAATCTGAACTGACATTCCTCAAACTCATCCATTCCACGGGCTCCATAAGGACTTACCCCTGCCCCATGAAGCCGGTCTAAATAACACTAACCCTTCCCCCTAACTAGTGTTATCCTGTGCCCGAGCAGGGGGGTCTTCCACCCCATGCCCGGGAATCCTGGTCAACCGAAGCGAGGCTTGCTTTTTTTTCAACTGCGCATCACCAACGCGGCAACTCGCAGCCTGCGCACCAGCGCGGCAATTCACAGCCGCCCACCTTTGGCGTGACGTCATGGCAGCTGTTCACGAACCTCGTCCCTCTTGGACGGTACCATCCGGCAGGGATACCCCTCCTGCCGGATTCCAACCCTACGTGCGGCCATGACGTCACCCTGCGCGTTCAAAAAACAAGCCTCGCGTTTCGAGGGGTTCCCCACACGAACACATGTGCTCTGCCCGTTGGAGCTTCACACACGCCCGCGTGGAGAACCCATCCGGTCCGAATCCGCAATCCAGCCAAGCTTTTATCCGTTGCGCGATCGGCAACATCCACCGCGGGCGTTTCCGGACCGGGTTTCACTCCCGCAGACGCGTACGCGGCATCTCGTGCGCAGCACGGCACGAACGTCGCGCTCGCCGCTGGGTGAACCCGGCGCGGTCCCCATTGCATCTCCGGCTGCGACTCGGCCCTTGTCTCTCTGTCGCCATCTTCGTCGCCATTCCATCCACGCGCTCAAACTCCCGCGTGTCACGAGACTCACACTCCTCACCATTACACTCACTCTCGGAGATGCGGCTGCGTGCTCCCACATGCCCACCCTAATCTCCCCCACACACAACGACCTCACACACGCTGTCCCTCACACACGCATGCCATTTCCCTCGCACACGTGGTTCCACTCACACACGGCGTGCTGAGAGGCACGTACTTCGGCCCACTCGCAACCTCGCACACCACTTTACTCACACAACGCCTTTCACACACGCTATGCGCGCGTTTCAGCACAAATTTCGCCTCACTCCTGAACACACACACAGAAACATTCACAATGAGGAATCGCGTCACCACAAAGGTTCCCGGGGCCTTCAAACCCCCCAAGCTCCGTGTTCACCCGTCCACAGCACTCGCCCCCTCGACCTCGCAAAGTTCAACCGGACCCACCTGGTCGTGATCCGCTTCAAGGGAGAATCGCGTCTCCCTCCGTTCCCGAAGGAGGCTATCCGGCTGCTTGCACCGGGTCACGACACATTCCCCGAGCTCCCCTCATCGTCCTCCACTAACTCTGTGTGTGTGTGCTCATTTTTCACCCCGTCTTTATCCGTGTAGTCTCTCCTCTACCGTTTCTCCCTCCCGTGTCTCTGTTATTTATTTTACCTCGTCCATTATCTCCGTCGTCTCTCCGTGTTTTCCACACGTCTCGGTCCCCCCATTTAATTTTCCCTCTGTGTCACCGTCACTTTCTCCCTCATCTTTGCGAGTCTCGTTTTACACGTCTCCCGAATTAATTTGCCCTCACCCGCCTCCATTGCGGGCCTGACAGCCGTTGCACTCCCCCCCAGCTCGTTCGCTCCAGTACGTGGCGCCGCCATTTTGAGCTCCACTGCCCGCGTTTCGCTCCTCTCAATCGCCATTCTGCCCGCCTGCAGGCATCGCCCCACGCTCTGCATTTCACCACGCAGTTTTTTTCATTTCTTCTTTCATTCCGTTTTTTATTTTATTTGTGTTTGTATCCATCTTTTCGTTCATTTCTCTTACCATTTGTTGCGCATTTGTTTTCATTTCGTTCATTTGTGCCAGCAGAACCATGAATCGCTGGCCCACGTCAGGTGGGTCTATGGCGGTCGCTTCGCCATCATTAGGCGTGGATTCGCCGGAGACCGGAGGAGGACCTTGACGGAGGACGGGAGGGGGATTGTCATCCACCGCTGCCGCGCCCATTTCGGGTTCTGGGTTCGGTTGGGGGGGGGGATTGCTCCTGCACAACAAGCATTTCCTGCTCGGGGTTCTCATCCTGAGCCATGGATTCCACCAATTCCACGTCCATTTCTAATACCCCCGGCTCCCGTTCGCCTTCAAATGCCATCTTATCCCGTGGAAGAATTTAATTTGAATCGCTCGTAATTTGGGGGGAACGGGGGGGGGGGGTTGCTGCACTCACCCCTGAACCGATTCCCGTGAATTTAGTTGGAGACGGGGTGGATTCGAATCTCACTCCCGGACACCAGTGTTACAAATTCTGTCCCGCCAGGCGTGCGAGCGATTGCGTTCCTCCATCGCAACCACGTCGCCCACCGGACGGACAATTCAGTCGTGACCCCCCTGAAACTACCGCCAGGAGCCAGTCACGGGTGGGGGTTTAACCTCACCACGATCGTGTTAATTGCCCACCCGCACAGGATAGGGTTGCTCGACAAATTCGACCTACCTAAGTACCTGCGCGAGTAGTCGACTGGGCGATCGTACCTCGACGCAGGTCGGCCTCAGACACGAACCGCTTAAGCGGTCCGTTCCGTGCTACAGCGATAACCGAGCGGTGATATCGCCGACCTCGACGGATCAGATTCTCTTCTTTACCCAGGTGTTCAAAACCCACTACTAATTTATTCCGCGATTTAAGATGGCACTTTCTAAAGGGAAAAAGACGACGAACGGGATAGATTTCACACAAGGACATTTATTATAACACACAACACATGCAAGGAATCATGTACGTATTTACAAGCAAAGCAAATCAAAATGAAACACGGATACAGGCAAGAAAGCAATGAAAGCAATACCACCGACTATAATTATTGGCAATGTACAGGCACTTACACAGGTTTACTTGTCAGACACGGCGCCACACACACACACACACACACACACACACACACACACACACACACACACACACACACACACACACACACACACACACACACACACACACACACACACACACACACACACACACACACACACACACGAAAAGACCTCCCTTTAGTGGTCGTCTAGTCTCTCTCCCACGACCGTCAGCATGGTCGCGCCTGGTTCCGGCCTCCCACGCGGCCGGCGAACCCTCTCCGGCCCCCTCCTCCGGACGCGCAGGTCCACCAGACAGCCGGCACTGCTGCGCCTCCCGTCCGCGTCTCCACCAACAGGCCGCTCGCCAGACCACGAGAGGGAGAGAGAGCTAGCACTGTACCGAGAAGAAGGAGAGGCAGAGAGGGCTTCCGGACCAGAGAGAGACAGAGAGAGAGACCGAGCTCGACCCTGGCCACCAAGTGAGAGGAGCACTCGACCCTGACAGAGAGAGCTGAGAGCGAGCTCGACCCTGGCCACCAAGAGAGGGGAGCACTCGACCCCGACAGAGAGAGTGTGACGTCGACGGCCCAGACAGAGAGAGTGAGAGTGAGCTCGACCCTGCCCACCAAGAGAGAGGAGCACTCGACCCCGACAGAGAGAGAGTGAACCCCGTGCGCGGTCCGCCTTATATAGTGCGGGGCTCCGCCCTTCGCTCCTCCCCGTTTTCGGCTCCACCTCCCTTCGAGAAGGTTCCCGCAAAGGGGCGTTCCCTCACCCCGACCGCCTCACGCTATTCATCCACCAATCGGCAGCGAGCTGCCCTCCCGCTTTCCTTCACACCAAGTACGGGAAAATAGGCGGGAAAAAATCCGCGTGCCCAAAAGGAAACTCTTTTAGTTCCCTTTTTTGTTCGACGGTTTTCAACGCGGCTTGTTGCTTGCGTGGAAGTTTGTTCAAAATAACAATAGAAAAAGAAAAACGGCTATCTCAAAGAGTCGCAGCTGGGTGAATCACACGAAATCCCTTTAAACAACGGTGGGGAACTATCTGCACATAAACTTAGCGTCATAACTGATCTTTGGACCCTTTATGGTGATTGCGAATTTCCACAGCCGGAACAATATATATATATATATATATATATATATATATATATATATATATATATATATATATATATATATATATATATATATATATATATATATATATATATATATTGTTGTTGATTCCCACCCGCCGGCGTGCGGACGACCGTGTTTTACCAATAGTGGCCGCTTCGCCCACCGAACGGACAATCTCGTCTCAGCCTTCCGGATCAAACGCCGGAATCCCGCTATGGGTGTGTTTTGGGTGCACACCACAGCCGAATCAACACTCTACCCGCGCTACAGGGTCAATCGCTGAATTGTTGATATGCCTAATTAATCGCGCGGGCAGACTACTGGGAGACTACCTCAACGGGTCCTCTTGGAAACGAGCCGCTTAAGCAGCTCACTTCGTTTTGGGATAACCGAGCGGAGTATTATCGTGCATCCCCGTTGGACCCGATCACTTTATCGGCTATTTAAAAACCAACTATATTCCGAACGCAGAACGGCAGCTCAATTAAGGGAAGAGGACGCAACGAACGGGTTAACATTTGAACAAGCACATTTATTTACAAAGCACACATAAACAGTGATGCAGTCATGCAGGTATTCAATTATGCAAGGCCGAACACGCACGCAAGTAGACAACCAACAAAAACAATGCAAAAGATCTACTACCGTCTATCTATTATGTACACACTTAACAGTTCTACATACAGACATGGCGCCAAAACGTTCATTCAAAAGCAACAGAGAAAACCCCAGGAAAGACGAGGGGTAGACTGGACTTCTTGGGGTCTTTATAGGCACGGAGCCGTGTAGACCGCAAAGGCTCCGAGAGACCGGGCTGGCTACCTTCACCCACGTGGTGACTTGCAAGGGCGACCCTCGACGTCCCCTCTCCAACGACCTACGGTAAGGCACGGTACGGCAGGCCGTGCGCCTTGGCTCCGCTGCGCTCCTCTCTCTCTCTCCAGCTCCCTACCACGGCTTCACACACTGCCCACAACTCCGACACGACACTCTCTCCTCTCCTCCACACAACTCACAACCTCCAGCAGAGAGCGACCTTGCGTTCAGCGCGCCATTTTATCTTCACGGCACCTCACCCCTCCCTTCCGCCCCCCTCTTCCAGCACGCGCGGGAAGCTTCCAGAAGCAGGGCGTTTTCCTCACCGAGTCGGGGCCTTTCTGATTCTTTTCCTTTTCCACAGGTGGTCTCGCTTTTTTCGCACGTGTTGAGAATCCACTCGCAGGGTGGAATCCTCCGTCGTTGGGGGGGGGGGGGGGGCCATCGTCCGTTCTCCCCGGTTGAATGCCAGGCTTCTCGCAACCGTGCCGAGATGGAAATGCAGTGGTGGTGTGGTTGGCGTTATGGTGGTGTGGTTGGGCGGTGGTGGTTAAGGTGGTTTTTATGAAGGCGGCTGTTCGTTGTCTGTGGGGATGTTGGCGGTTGATGAGAAGGTGGTTGTGGTGCTCGTAATGTCGGTTGGTCCAAAATAATGATAGTAAAAGAAAAACGGCAAACTCAAAGATCACAGCCCTGCACATGAATAATTTCCCGTTAAATGGGGAAATCTATCTGAACACAGACTCATCGACATTACTAATCTCAGGACTAATATGGTGCTCTCCGAATTTCCACAGCCGTAACAATATATATATATATATATATATATATATATATATATATATATATATATATATATATATATATATTGTTGCGGATTCGCGCCCGCCGGCGTGCTGACGGCCACGTAACTCGAATCGCGGCACGTCGCCCACCGGACGGACAATCCAGTCGTGACCCTCTCGGACTAACGCCGGGAACCAGTCACGGGTGGACCTTTTGGTCTCACCGCGATCGAGCCAATCAGCCCCCGCGTGGGATAGGGTTGCTCGCCAAATTCGACCTACCTAAGTACCCACGCGGAGGGTAGACCGGGCGATCGCACCTCGCCGCAGGTCGACTTCGGACACGGGCCACTTAAGCGACCCGTTCCGTACTATCGGGATAACCGAGCGGTGTTATTCGTCGACCTCGACGGTTAGATTAATTATCGGGCGTATTCAGCCCACTACCAACCCTTTACGTGAAGCAAGATGAGGATTCAATGAAGGAAATGACGAAGCGAAGCGGAAAACAGTTCAACACAAAGCACATTTATTCGCGCTGAACGGAAAGCACACATATTCAACTCCACCAAAAGCACACAGAAAAGAAAAACACAATATTACACAAAAAGCAAATATAAAAGAGAAACACAATGCAGAGCTATCCGACTACCGAGCACACGGCAACACTTATACAATTTTACTTCACAGACGGCGCCGACAACACATACCCAAAACCAAGGAAAAGAACACCCTCAAAGATGAGGCGGGCCTGAGGCCGAGACCGGGTCGGGCCTACCCGTCTGGTGATGAGACGCGGAGCGGCGATGGTGCCTCAACTCCGCGGGCCTCGCGGGCAGTGTCTGGTAGGGGGTGGGAAAGGGGCCCCCTTGGTCGCACTATCTCAGCGCGGGGGGAAACAGGAGGGGGGTTGCTGATGCTCGGGGTATAGAGGATTTTTATTGTCCCGCGACGAGCGTCTCCACCTCGGCCAGGTCGCGCCGTCGGCCTCCCTGGGGTGCAGCTCCCTGCACGACGCGAGCACCCCCTCGTCTGCCCTCGCCGCCTCTCCACAGCTCCGTCCCCTCCGCTCCGACTCCAACGCACACGACGACCAGCTCCTTCTTGCCAACTCCACCGCCCGCGAAGTCTTAACTCTCTCTGTTCTCTCTCGACTCTACTACTCTCTGGACTGACGAACACGGTCGCTTATATCAGCCCCGTGGCTTCGCCCTCTCATCTTTGACCCCCTCCCTTCGACCTTTCACCTCGCTCCCCATTGGCCCGAGAAAAAGTGGGCGTGAATGCTTTTTGATCCATAAATTTGCATATATCGATCGCCCTCCAACGCCCTAGAGGCGGGACCAAATCGCCCCTCGCTCACCGATTGGACGGCAAAAAGTGGGCGTGTGTCATTTTTGATCCGTTTTTGAAGCACAAAATCCGTGATTTTGTACACGCTGTTCGGCGCGCGCCCTGCACGAGTCCAACACCGGTACCCACAGGCGGCGCAAGAACGGTGGCGATGCGACGGTTGCGAGGTGTGACGTGAAGGTCGTGGCGGTTGTGGTGAAGCGGTGGTTGGTGGTGGTAACAATGGCGGTTGGTCCAAATTAAAGATAGTAAAAGAAAAACGGCTATCCTGAAGAGTCGCAGCACGCATAAATGACATGTATTCCCACTAGACAACGGGTTTGGGCCTAACTACACATGTATTTACCGAGATATCTCACCAAAGGGACCTGAATGGTGGTTTGCGAATTTGGTAACCACAACACTACCCCCTTCCCTTTTTACAGACTCGTCCCGAGTCGTCAAATTTTCGTGTGCCATCATGTGTAGTTTTCCCCTAGTACATTTTACCTACGGATCCCTGAGTGCGACATTCATGGTATTCGTGTCCCCAAAATAAATAACCTGAGGGCTGCGTAACTACCTAAACAAACTCACTCACACGGACGACTTAAATAAAATTGCCGGCGCTAGGACATACATGCCGGGGGCGCACTCATATGTACAGTACATCTTAACCTTAACTTACAAATTTTACACTAAACCATGGCCCAGGATCAATGAACTCTGCAAAAGAAAAGCAGTTAGCAGGGAGCCAGGCTGCCCGCATGCAGTCTCTGGCTCAAACAATGCAGGTGACAGGGAACGTGGCTGGCTGCTCACACGCAGTCCAAGGCCTTCCCTTTTGAACTGAACGCAGTGAACCACAACGGTGCATGGGCTGCACAAACGCAGTCTCCGTGCCAGCTCAAGTGGCACACGCAATGAGCACAACGAATGGATGGGTGAACACAAACACGGTGCACGGGCCGCCACTGCAGGCCCGTGTTGTAGCTGCCAACAGGGCAGTTCTTGCAGCTTGCAAACTGTTGCCTTGTGGATCCTGGCGCACATGGAAATGAACAGGGGGGGGGGGGGAAAGCAAAATTGAACGGGGCTGGTGAACGTGGGCAGTGGGCATGGCATGGCAAAGGTAGCAGGCAAACTCAGCCCGCAGAATAAGGCCGCTGCAGGCAAATACAGCCCGCAGAAGAAGGCCGCTGCAGGCAAACACAGCCGGCAGATGAACTGGCCGGCACAGGCCTTGAAGTACCACAGCTGCAGATGATCCGGCCGGCACAGGCCTTGCAGCAACACAACAGCTGCCGATGAAGTGGGCTGGCACAGGCCTTGAAGAAAAACAGCCAGCCGGCAGATGAAGTTGGCCAGCCTTTGCCGTTCAGTGGAGGTTGGTGGAGGGAGCGCGGTGGTGCTGGCCACTTGGAAGGCGGGCTCGGACCTACCTACCTGTCTCCCTCCCAACCTATCGCCTTTGTCTGTCACTGTACATACCCACTCCCTTAATTTGTCAAACCCCAATTTAGCCCCAACTTATTTTTTTGTTGTTTTTATTTTTACTTCCACACTATAAATCGTCCCCTAACCCCCTTTATCGTCTTTGTTCGGCTAACCTATCCTGTCACCTAGCCTACTCCCAACCCCTACGTTCCCTTCCCGGAGGGGAATAAGGGAGAGCTAGCGTCCTGTGTCGAGGCCCAACGAAGCCTCAGAATGGCCTCCCCAGAGTTCGGCGATCTATAACCAAAGTGGGTCCAGCGGCCCACAACGACAGCGAGGGAATGGATGGTGCGGAGGGGTACACTTCCTAATCTACCCTAACCATTTAACTGTTAAATTACCCCGGGGCTTTCAACAAGCGCTTCTCGCTTAAACTATTGGTTCTAACAACCCAGATTCCCGTCGCCTGTGTTGGTGTCCTCACAATTTCGGGCCTCGCCCCCCAATTTTCTCTCCGTGCCCTCACACGGTCTCCTGGCTGGGACACGTGGCTCCCTTTGGCAGGTACGACCCTCTGCCGATTCTCCCGCTATGGCACCCCCGGGCACTACACTGCCTCCGAGCCTACCAGCTCCCTAACACTGGGGAGTGCCCCCATGGCACCTCCCCTGAAACGCACACGTGGCAGGCCGGCCTCCCGGGCCCCTTTCCGAGGGTCACCCGTGCCCACAACACTGCCCACGCGGCTAATGGCGCCCCGGGCCCCCGCACCAAGCAGGCGCACCCGTGCCAACTACTCTATCCCGGCCCCCCATGGGCCCATGGCCTACCGCGGCCGACTAGCCTGGTGCCCGGGGTACCCACTCAGCGATACTCACCTTTCGCAGCCACGCTCCCAAGCCCGTCAACAGGGCTCCTGCACCCCTCCAAATGGGTCTCGAGCCTACTTTCCCACCAACAGCAAAACGACCTCCATATTTCAATTTGACTAACCCAGCTAACTCACTCTACACTGACCCCGGGGTCCCTTGGGTGGGAGTCACTCCTCCCCCCAATCACTCATCGCACCATGCATTCCCCATTCACTCCACACACACAGACCCGCTGGCCTCACTCACTCACCAAGCACATGCCTCACAATTCACCAACTCTTCAACACACACACCACTGAACTCTGCCATCCTTCTAACTACATCCCCTAACTAACTCGTGCTCCCACGTCGTCCCTTAAACTATAGCACGTTCCTTTTAACACTACGTAGCTAAACTACGTCCCCTCTACACATCCACAAGTCTGTCACTGTCTCCAAATAATCCCATTAATCAATTCCCCAACCTAAATCTGGCTACAATCCCTCTAACTAATCCATTCCACGGACTCCATGAGGACTTACCCCTGCCCCATGAAGTCGGTCTAACTAAGCTAACCCTTCCCCCTAACTAGTTTCCATCCTGTGCCCCGGGGTCAAGGGGGTCTTCCACCCTTTGCCCAGGAATCCTGTGCACCCGAAAGTGAGGCTTGTTTTTTGTTTTTTTTTTTCATGCGCAGCACCTGCGCGGCAACTCAGAGCTCGCGCACTTTACACCTGCCCGTGACGTCATGCAGCTGCACGTGTTCCTCGTCCCTCCTTGGACGGTACCATCCGGCAGAGATACCCCTCCTGCCGGATTCCAACCCCACGTGCAGCCATGGCGTCACCGTGCGCATAAAAAAACACAAGCCCCACGTCTCGAGGGGTTCCCCACGCGAACACATGTGCTTTGCCCGTTGGAGCTTAACACACACGATCGCGTGGAGAACCCATCCGGTCCAAATCCGTTTACCTGCCTAAACTTTGTCCGTCCGCGGGATCGGCAAATCCACCGCGTGCGTTTCCGGACCGGGACTTCACTCTCGCAAGCGAGCACGTGGCGGTCTCGTGCGTTGCACAGCACGAACCGCGTGCTCACTGCTGGGTGAACCCGGCACGGTCCCCGAAATAGCTGCAGCCGCGACTCGGCTTTCTCTCCTCTGTCGCCGTCTCCGTCTCCATTCCACACACGCATACCTGCGTGTTTCGACGCACACAGTCCACACCATTAAACTCACACCGGGAGACGCGGCTGCGTGCTCCCGCATGCCAACCGACATCTCCCTCACATACCGCTCTCTCACACACACTGTCTCCCTTGCACTCACGCGTGCCTCACTACTCACACAAACCATACTACTTACACACGCGGGGGCACTCAACCGCGGTCCCTCATCCACACACCGTCCCTCACTCACACACGCGGGGGCACTCAACCGCGGTGCCTCATCCACACACACGGTCTCTTCCACACACGGTGCCTCATCCACACACGGCGTGCTGGGAAGCACGTACTCTGGCACCATCGCCACCACACCACTCACACACGGGGTCGCTTCCACACACGGGGACGCACTCACACCTTGCACCACACACACAGGGACAACCACACTGGGGATTCGTGTCCCCAAAAGGGTCTCCGGGGCCTCTATACCCCCCAAGCTCTCCGTGCACCTGTCCACAGCACTCCTCCCCTCAACCTCGCAAAGCACGACCGAACTCACCTGGTCGTGACTCGCCTCAAGGGGGCAGACTCCCTCCCCTCGTTCCTGGAGGAGGCCATCCAGGTGCTCGCACCGGGCCTTCACCCAGTCCACCAGCTCACCCCCATTGTCCTCCACTACCTCCGTGTGTGTGTGTGCGTCACTTACCCCGTCTTCATCGTGCAGTCTCTCCTCTATTTTTTCTGTCTCCCGTGTCTCTGCCAACTCTTCACCCTTTTCCTCTCTTGTCTCAACTATTATTTCCGTTGTCGTCATTTCGTGTCTCGTCTCACACGTTTTGTTTCTCCATTTAATTTTTCCCTTTTGGTCACCGTCGATTCCTCTGTCACGACCCTCGCCCAACACGCCCCCCGAATTATTTTTTTACCCGCCTCCACCGCGGGCCTGTCAGCCGTTGCACCCCCTTCCAGCTCGTTTGCTCCCACACGTGGAGTCGCCATTCCCAGCTCCCTGGTCACGGCCTTCATGCCCGCCTGCAGGCATCGGCCCATGTTCTGCGTCTCACCCCGTAGCTCTTTCATTTCTTCCCTCATGTTTGCTTCCATTCCGTTTATTTGCTTGTTCATTTCGTTTTTCATTTCATTTGTGTTTGTATCCATCTTTTCGTTCATGCCTTTCATTTCGTTTTTCATTTCATGCGCATTCGTTTCCATTTGCTTGTTCATTGCCGCCAGCATAGCGTATAGCTGGGCCATGTCGGGTGCATTCAGCTGAGCCGTTTCGGCAAGGGTTGGGGAAGGGTTTTGGTGGAGGGGGGGGGAGGTGTCATACCCCGCGGCTGCTGCCGCACCTATTTCGGGCTCTGGGTTCAGTTGGGCGAGTCCGTGTTCCTGCACAATCAACATTTCCTGCTCGGGGATTCCATCCTGGACCATGGATCCTACACATTCTACATCCATTTCTAATACCCCCGGCTCCCGCTCGCCTTGAGACGCCATCTTGCTTCTCTGAAAGGGTTAATTTCGCTCGCTCGTAATTTGGAGGGAATCGGGGGTCGCTTCTCTCACCCCTGGACCGATTCCCGTGAATTTAGCTGGAGACAGGAGAGCCCGTTTTCCTGTTCTCCGATACCAGTGCCGCGAGGAGGGCGATGGATTTGTATCGCACGACCTGACACCAGTGTTACGGATTCGCGCCCGCCGGCGTGCTGACGGCCACGTAACTCGAATCACGGCACGTCGCCCACCGGACGGACAATCCAGTCGTGACCCTCTCGGACTAACGCCGGGAACCAGTCACGGGTGGACCTTTCGGTCTCACCGCGATCGAGCCAATCAGCCCCCGCGTGGGATAGGGTTGCTCGCCAAATTCGACCTACCTAAGTACCCACGCGGAGGGTAGACCCACGCGTAGACCGGGCGATCGCACCTCGCCACAGGTCGACTTCGGACACGGGCCACTGAAGCGACCCGTTCCGTACTATCGGGATAACCGAGCGGTGTTATTCGTCGACCTCGACGGTTAGATTAATTATCGGGCGTATTCAGCCCACGACCAACCCTTTACGTGAAGCAAGATGAGGATTCAATGAAGGAAATGACGAAGCGAAGCGGGAAACAGTTCAACACAAAGCACATTTATTCGCGCTGAACGGAGAGCACACATATTCAACTCCACCAAAAGCACACAGAAAAGAAAAACACAATATTACACAAAAAGCAAATATAAAAGAGAAACACAATGCAGAGCTATCCGACTACCGAGCACACGGCAACACTGATACAATTTTACTTCACAGACGGCGCCGACAACACATACCCAAAACCAAGGAAAAGAACACCCTCAAAGATGAGGCGGGCCTGAGGCCGAGACCGGGTCGGACCTACCCGTCTGGTGATGAGACGCGGAGCGGCGATGGTGCCTCAACTCCGCGGGCCTCGCGGGCAGTGTCTGGTAGGGGGTGGGAAAGGGGCCCCCTTGGTCGCACTATCTCAGCGCGGGGGAAAACAGGAGGGGGGTTGCTGATGCTCGGGGTATAGAGGATTTTTATTGTCCCGCGACGAGCGTCTCCACCTCGGCCAGGTCGCGCCGTCGGCCTCCCTGGGGTGCAGCTCCCTGCACGACGCGAGCACCCCCTCGTCTGCCCTCGCCGCCTCTCCACAGCTCCGTCCCCTCCGCTCCGACTCCAACGCACACGACGACCAGCTCCTTCTTGCCAACTCCACCGCCTGCGAAGTATTAACTCTCTCTGTTCTCTCTCGACTCTACTACTCTCTGGACTGACGAACACGGTCGCTTATATCAGCCCCGTGGCTTCGCCCTCTCATCTTTGACCCCCTCCCTTCGACCTTTCACCTCGCTCCCCATTGGCCCGAGAAAAAGTGGGCGTGAATGCTTTTTGATCCATAAATTTGCATATATCGATCGCCCTCCAACGCCCTGGAGGCGGGGCCAAATCGCCCCTCGCTCACCGATTGGACGGCAAAAAGTGGGCGTGTGTCGTTTTTGATCCATTTTTGAAGCACAAAATCCGTGATTTTGTACACGCTGTTCGGCGCGCGCCCTGCACGAGTCCAACACCGGTACCCACAGGCGGCGCAAGAACGGTGGCGATGCGACGGTTGCGAGGTGTGACGTGAAGGTCGTGGCGGTTGTGGTGAAGCGGTGGTTGGTGGTGGTAACAATGGCGGTTGGTCCAAATTAAAGATAGTAAAAGAAAAACGGCTATCCTGAAGAGTCGCAGCACGCATAAATGACATGTATTCCCACTAGACAACGGGTTTGGGCCTAACTACACATGTACTTACCGAGATACCTCACCTAAGGGACCTGAATGGTGGTTTGCGAATTTGGTAACCACAACACTACCCCCTCCCCTTTTTACAGACTCGTCCCGAGTCGTCAAATTTTCGTGTGCCATCATGTGTAGTTTTCCCCTAGTACATTTTACCTACGGATCCCTGAGTGCGACATTCATGGTATTCGTGTCCCCAAAATAAATAACCTGAGGGCTGCGTAACTATCTAAACAAACTCACTCACACGGACGACTTAAATAAAATTGCCGGCGCTCGACAGACATGCCGGGGGCGCACTCATATGTACAGTACATCTTACCTTAACTTACAAATTTTACACTAAACCATGGCCCAGGATCACTGAACTCTACAAAAGAAAAGCAGTTAGCAGGGAGCCAGGCTGTCCACATGCAGTCTCTGGCTCAAACAATGCAGGTGACAGGGAACGTGGCTGGCTGCTCACACGCAGTCCAAGGCCTTCCCTTTTGAACTGAACGCAGTGAACCACAACGGTGCATGGGCTGCACAACGCAGTCTCCGTACCAGCTCAAGTGGCACACGCAATGAGCACAACGAATGGATGGGTGAACACAAACACGGTGCACGGGCCGCCACTGCAGGCCCGTGTTGTAGCTGCCAACAGGGCAGTTCTTGCAGCTTGCAAACTGTTGCCTTGCGGATCCTGGCGCACATGGCAATGAACAGGGGGGGGGGGCAAAGCAAAAATTGAACGGGGCTGGTGAACCTGGGCAGTGGGCATGGCATGGCAAAGGCAGCAGGCAAACACAGCCCGCAGAAGAAGGCCGCTGCAGGCAAACACAGCCGGCAGATGAACTGGCCGGCACAGGCCTTGAAGAAAAACAGCCAGCAGATGAACTGGCCGGCACAGGCCTTGCAGAAAAACAGCCAGCCGGCAGACGATCCAGCCGGCACAGGCCTTGCAGCACAGCAGCTGCAGATGAAGCTGGCCAGCCTTTGCCGTTCAGTGGAGGTTGGTGGAGGGAGTGCGGTGGTGCTGGCCACTTGGAAGGCGGGCTCGGACCTACCTACCTGTCTCCCTCCCAAACTATCGCCTTTGCCTGTCACTGTACATACCCACTCCCTTAATTTGTCAAACCCCAATTTAGCCCCAACTTATTTTTTTGTTGTTTTTATTTTTACTTCCCCTCTATAAATCGTCCCCTAACCCCCTTTATCGTCCTTGTTCGGCTAACCTATCCTGTCACCTAGCCTACTCCCAACCCCTACGTTCCCTTCCCGGAGGGGAATAAGGGAGAGCTAACGTCCTGTGTCGAGGCCCAACGAAGCCTCAGAATGGCCTCCCCAGAGTTCGGCGATCTAACCCAAAGTGGGTCCAGCGGCCCACAACGACAGCGAGGGGATGGATGGTGCGGAGGGGTACACTTCCTAATCTACCCTAACCATTTAACTGTTAAACTACCCCGGGGCTTTCAACAAGCGCTTCTCGCTTAAACTATTGGTTCTAACAACCCAGATTCCCGTCGCCTGTGTTGGTGTCCTCACAATTTCGGGCCTCGCCCCCCAATTTTCTCTCCGTGCCCTCACACGGTCTCCTGGCTAGGACACGTGGCTCCCTTTGGCAGGCACGACCCTCTGCCGAATCTCCCGCTATGGCACCCCCGGGCACGACACTGCCTCCGAGCCTACCAGCTCCCTAACACTGGGGAGTGCCCCCCATGGCACCTCCCCTGAAACGCACACGTGGCAGGCTGGCTTCCCGGGCCCCTTTCCGAGGGTCACCCATGCCCACAACACTGCCCACGCGGCTAATGGCGCCCCGGGCCCCCGCACCAAGCAGGCGCACCCGTGCCCACTACGCTATCCCGGCCCCCCATGGGCCCTTGGCCTACCACGGCCGACTAGCCTGGTGCCCGGGGTACCCACTCAGCGATACTCACCTTTCGCAGCCACGCTCCCAAGCCCGTCAACAGGGCTCCTGCACCCCTCCAAATGGGTTTCGAGCCTACATTCCCACCAACAGCAAAACGACCTCCATTTTTCAATTTGACTAACCCAGCTAACTCACTTTACTCTGACCCCGGGGTCCCTTGGGCGGGAGTCACTCCTCCCCCCAATCACTCATCGCACCATGCATTCCCCATTCACTCCACACACACAGACCCGCTGGCCTCACTCACTCATCATGTACTCACCTCTTAACTCTTCAACACACACACTGCTGAACTCTGCCATCCTCCTAACTACCTCCCCTAACTAACTCGTGCTCCCACGTCGTCCCTTAAACTACAGCACGTTCCTTTTAACACTACGTAGCTAAACTACGTCCCCTCTACACATCCACAAGTCTGTCACTGTCCTCAAATAAATCATTTTATTTCCCAACCTAAATCTGGCTACAATCCCTCTAACTAATCCATTCCACGGACTCCATGAGGACTTACCCCTGCCCCATGAAGTCGGTCTAACTAAGCTAACCCTTCCCCCTAACTAGTTTCCTTCCTGTGCCCAGGTAAGGGGGTCTTCCACCCCTTGCCCAGGAATCCTTTGCACCCGAAAGTGAGGCTTGCTTTTTTTTTTCATGCGCAGCACCTGCGCGGCAACTCAGAGCTCGCGCACTTTGCACCTGCCCGTGACGTCATGCAGCTGCACGTGTTCTTCGTCCCTCCTTGGACGGTACCATCCGGCAGAGATACCCCTCCTGCCGGATTCCAACCCCACGTGCAGCCATGGCGTCACCGTGCGCAAAAAAAAAAAAAAAAACACAAGCCCCACGTCTCGAGGGGTTCCCCACGCGAACACATGTGCTTTGCCCGTTGGAGCTTAACACACACGATCGCGTGGAGAACCCGTCCGGTCCAAATCCATTTACCTGCCTAAACTTTGTCCGTCCGCGGGATCGGCAAATCCACCGCTGGCGTTTCCGGACCGGGACTTCACTCTCGCAAGCGAGCACGTGGCGGTCTCGTGCGTTGCACAGCACGAACCTCGTGCTCACTGCTGGGTGAACCCGGCACGGTCCCCGAAACAACCACAGCCGCTACTCGGCTTTCTTTCCTCCCATGTCGCCGTCGTCGCCATTCAACCCACGCACACCTGCGTGTTACGACGCACACAGTCCACTCCATCACATTCACACCGGGAGACGCGGCTGCGTGCTCCCGCATGCCAACCGACATCTCCCTCACGTACCGCTCTCTCACACACACGGTCTCCCTTGCACTCGGCCGTTCACTCACGCGTGCCTCACTACTCACACAAACCATACTACTTACACACGCGGGGGAACTCACCCGCGGTGCCTCACTCACACACGCGGGGGCACTCACCCGCGGTGCCTCACTCATACTGGCCGTTTCATCCACACACACGGCCTCACTCACACACGGTGCCTCACCCACACACGCGGGGGCACTCACCCGCGGTGCCTCACTCACACACCGTGCCTCACTCACACACGCGGGGGCACTCACCCGCGGTGCCTCACTCATACTCGGCGTGCTGGGAAGCACACACTCCGGCACACTCGCCACCACACCACTCACACGTGGTGCCTCACTCATACTGGCCGTTTCACTCACACACACGGCCTCACTCACACACGGTGCCTCACCCACACACGGCGTGCTGGGAAGCACGTACTCCGGCACCATCGCCTCCACACCAGTCACACACGGGGTCGCTTCCACACACGGGGACGCACTCACACCTTGCACCACACAAACAGGGACAACCACACTGGGGATTCGTGTCCCCACAAGGGTCTCCGGGGCCTCTATACCCCCCAAGCTCTCCGTGCACCTGTCCACAGCACCCGTCCCCTCAACCTCGCAAAGCACGACCGAACTCACCTGGTCGTGACTCGCCTCAAGGGGGCAGACTCCCTCCCCTCGTTCCTGGAGGAGGCCATCCAGGTGCTCGCACTGGGTCTCCACATGCTCCGCGAGCTCAACCCCATTGTCCTCCACTACCTGTGTGTGTGCGTCACTTACCCCGTCTTCATCGTGTTGTCTCTCCTCTATTTTTTCTATCTCCCGTGTCTCTATACATTTATAAGTTTCTGTCGTCGTCACCTCGTGTCTCGTCTCACACGTTTTGGTCTCCCCATTTAATTTTTCCCTTTTGGTCACCGTCGATTCCTCTGTCACGACCCTCGCCCAACACGCCCCTGAATTATTTTTTCACCCGCCTCCACCGCGGGCCTGTCAGCCGTTGCACCCCCTTCCAGCTCGTTTGCTTCTACACGTTGAGTCGCCATTTTGAGTTCCCTGCTAACGGCCTTCATGCCCGCCTGCAGGCATCGGCCCATGTTCTGCGTCTCCCCCCGGAGCTTTTTCGTTTCTTCCTTCATGTTTGTTTCCATTTTAGTTTTCATGCGTTTTATTTCGTTTGTGAATGCATCCATTTTTTCGTTCATGTTCGCCAGCATGGTGAATAGCTGGGCTATGTCGGGTGCGCTTGAGTGAGCCGTTTCGGCAGGGGTTGGGGAAGGGTTTTGGTGGAGAGGGGGGGGGAGGTGTCATACACCGCGGCCGCTGCCGCACCCATTTCGGGCTCTGGTTTCAGTTGGGCGAGTCCGTGTTCCTGCACAATCAACATTTCCTGCACGGGGATTCCATCATGGACCATGGATTCTACATTACTACACATATACATTTCTAATACCCCCGGCTCCCGCTCGCCTTGAGACGCCATCTTGCTTCTCTTAAAGGGTTAATTTGAATCGCTCGTAATTTGGAGGGAATCGGGGGTCGCTTCTCTCACCCCTGGACCGATTCCCGTGAATTTAGCCGGAGACAGGAGAGCCCGTTTTCCTGTTCTCCGATACCAGTGCCGCGAGGAGGGCGATGAATTTGTATCGCACGACCTGACACCAGTGTTGCGGATTCGCGCCCGCCGGCGTGCTGACGGCCACGTAACTCGAATCGCGGCACGTCGCCCACCGGACGGACAATCCAGTCGTGACCCTCTCGGACTAACGCCGGGAACCAGTCACGGGTGGACCTTTCGGTCTCACCGCGATCGAGTCAATCAGCCCCCGCGTGGGATAGGGTTGCTCGCCAAATTCGACCTACCTAAGTACCCACACGGAGGGTAGACCGGGCGATCGCACCTCGCCGCAGGTCGACTTCGGACACGGGCCACTTAAGCGACCCGTTCCGTTCTATCGGGATAACCGAGCGGTGTTATCGTCGGCCTCGACGGTTCGATTAATTATCGGGCGTATTCAGCCCACTACCAACCCTTTACGTGAAGCAAGATGAGGATTCAATGAAAGAAATGACGAAGCGAAGCGGGAAACAGTTCAACACAAAGCACATTTATTCGCGACGAACGGAAAGCACACATATTCAATTCCACCAAAAGCACACAGAAAAGAAAAACACAATGCAATTTACACAAAAAGCAAATGCGACAATGCAGATCTACTACCGATTACGCGAGCACACGGCAACACTTATACAATTTTACTTCACAGACGGCGCCGACAACACATACCCAAAACCAAGGAAAAGAAGAACACCCTCAAAGATGAGGCGGGCCTGAGGCCGAGACCGGGTCGGGCCTACCCGTCTGGTGATGAGACGCGGAGCGGCGATGGTGCCTCAACTCCGCGGGCCTCGCGGGCAGTGTCTGGTAGGGGGTGGGAAAGGGGCCCCCTTGGACGCACTATCTCAGCGCGGGGGGAAACAGGAGGGGGTTGCTGATGCTCGGGGTATAGAGGATTTTTATTGTCCCGCGACGAGCGTCTCCACCTCGGCCAGGTCGCGCCGTCGGCCTCCCTGGGGTGCAGCTCCCTGCACGACGCGAGCACCCCCTCGTCTGCCCTCGCCGCCTCTCCACAGCTCCGTCCCCTCCGCTCCGGCTCCAACGCACACGACGACCAGCTCCTTCTTGCCAACTCCACCGCCCGCGAAGTCTTAACTCTCTCATCTCACTTGACTGACGAACGCGGTCGCTTATATCAGCCCCGTGGCTTCGCCCTCTCATCTTTGACCCCCTCCCTTCGACCTTTCACCTCGCTCCCCATTGGCCCGAGAAAAAGTGGGCGTGAATGCTTTTTGATCCATAAATTTGCATATATCGATCGCCCTCCAACGCCCTGGGGGCGGGGCCAATTCGCCCCTCGCTCACCGATTGGACGGCACAAAAGTGGGCGTGTGTCGTTTTTGATCCGTTTTTGAAGCAGAAAATCCGTGATTTTGTACACGCTGTTCAGCGCGCGCCCTGCACGAGTCCAACACCGGTACCCACAAGCGGCGCAAGAACGGTGGCGATGCGACGGTTGCGAGGTGTGACGTGAAGGTCGTGGCGGTTGTGGTGAAGCGGCATTGTGGTTGGTGGTTGATGTTGTGACTGGTGGTGGTAACAATGGCGGTTGGTCCAAAATAAAGATAGTAAAAGAAAAACGGCTATCCTGAAGAGTCGCAGCACGCATAAATGACATGTATTCCCACTAGACAACGGGTTTGGGCCTAACTGCACATGTACTTACCGAGATACCTCACCTAAGGGACCTGAATGGTGGTTTGCGAATTTGATAACCACAACAATATATATATATATATATATATATATATATATATATATATATATATATATATATATATATATATATATATATATATATATATATATATATATATATCGCGTATCGAAAGTCCACACCCCCTTTCAACATTTTCACCTTTTGTTGCCTTGGAGCCTGGAATTAAATTGTATTAAATCAGGCTTTTTCCACCTTTATTTGCACATCGTAACCCAAAAATCCACGTGAAAAATAAATTCCGCAAATTTCAGAAAATTAATTAAACATACAAAACCAGAATATCTTGCTTGTAAAAGTGTCCACCCCACTTATATTAGCAATTGTAAATGAGCTCAGATGTAACCAATAACCTTCAAATCACACACCAAGTTAATTGTTCTCCATCTGTATTAAATTGAAGTGATTGATGATTTCAGAATAAAATCAGCTGTTCCTTGAGGTTTCCTCTGCTGGGTCGTGCATTTCACAACAAGGACTCTGTTTCTTGTCTTAAAATTTAGGAGGACGAAGAAGAAGAAGGATCGGTACTCGTGGGTATGGAGGGAGAAAGGGTTTTTGGGTTTTTTGTGATATTTTTGAAATTTTAAGAAAAGAAACAGAGGGTGCAGTTGGGTAGGGCATTTCACCCAGGAATACCTCTGGCTACGGCTTCCCCTCCACTCCCACCTCATGTTTATCTGTGTTGTACCATCCACCAAACAGACTCCATTTACACCTCACTCCGAAAACATAAACCGACTTCTATCCTCTCATCCGAACTCTCTCTTCCTAATACGTGGTGACTTCAATTGTCATCACGCAAGTTGGCTGGGTGTGGGTACCTCTCTTTCCTGACATGGTACTTCAGCAAAAGACTTCTGTGACTCATTGGGACTGATTCAATCGGTCAACTTCTCGATCCGAATCTCACCAATGGTACTCCATCTCTTCTGGATCTGATTTTGTCAAATTTCCCAAAATTTGAAAATATCTGCTGTTTTTCGTCCACTCCAATCGGTTCTTCTGACCCCATGCTTGTCAAAATGGACATCTCTCTGGCTGTTATTAGAGAACCTCATCAGCACCGTCGAGTCTGGTATTTCACTAAGGCTGACTAACAGAGTCTTCAAGCAGCCATCAAACTTCTAGACTGGTATCCCATCGCAACTTTCTGCATCAACTCATCCTGGGAATCATTTCAAAGAAACTTACTCTCTCTCATGCACAGATTTCCCCCTCTCGTGTTCAGTTGTCTTACCCTTCCTCCCGCCCTTGGTTTACTGAAGCTTGTGGCAGGGCAGTTGGCCTGAAACAACTTGCCTTTGCCTCATGGAAAGCAAACCCAACTGAGGGCAATCTCAGTTCTTTCCACAAAGCTCAGAACGAGTGTGAGTCTTCCTTCAGCAAAGCCAGAAAACAACACTTTTCTAATCTCATCTGAACTCTCAAACCTCTCTCCCTCCTCAAAATCCTGGTGGCATCTAATAAAATCTGTTTCTGGTGTATGCTCCCCCTCCATCCCCTATGTTACCTTAAATGGCCACACTGCTGACACTGCACGTGAAAAGGCTGAATGCCGAAACTCGGTGTTTGCATCTAAATCTTGTTTCCGAATCCCATCGCTTTCTGTACCCACCTTATCCAGTCACACCTGGCTGTCCCTGCACTCTGTGTCCTTTACTTCCGACAAAGTGGAGAGCTTGCTGTGAAACCTCGACTAAGATTATGCAACCGGTCCAGACGACATCAGCCCACGTGTCCTCAAAGCCTGCTCCTCTGCTCTTGCTCACCCTCTCTCTGTTCTATTCACCCTCTCATTTGCTCAAGGTCATCTGCTATTTGCTTGGAAATCAGCAAACATTACTGCTCTGCATAAAAAAGGTATGCATGGTGTTGGCTTAATGGTTTGGGATCCAAGGATCCTGAGTTCAAATCCCACTAGCTGTTGAATTAAAACCAGCTGGGGCTGGCTCTGCCTGTCATCCTTCTGAGGTCGGCAAAATGAGTGCCAGTATGCTGGGATGATTAAGCCATTCGAGCATCCTGTGTCGACGTGGTGACCCGTCCAGGATTGTGTCCAACAGCCAAGGAGACTGCTTTGGCAGCACCAATGCTCTGCACAGAGTATGGTCACAATCGATGGATGGATAGATAAAAAAGGTGCAAAAACAGATCCCTGCAACTACAGACCAATCAGCCTTCTTCCAATCATCAGCAAGGTTATGGAATCCATCATCGCTTCAGACATTAAATCCTTCCTCTTCTCCAATGGCAATTTGGTTTCAGACCAGGTCACTCCACCCTGGATATGCTGCTTCTGCTCTCCCAACAATGGATGGAGGTCCTCAATGCCAGACAGGAAATCCGAGCCGTATTCCGAGACATATCATGTGCTTTTGACATGGTCTGGCACAATGTCCTGCTCACCACCAAACTCTCTTCCTATGGTATCCAATGCCATCTCCACTGATGGCTCGCAGACTTCCTCTCCTGTCGCAGCCAACGTGTGGCCCTAAATGGAGTTCTCTCATCTCATCTTCCTGTCCAGGCTGGAGTTGCTCAAGGCAGCCTTCTGGGCCCTGTTCTTTTTCTGGTTTTCATCAATGATCTCTCCGACTCTCTGGAAAATCCACTTTATCGATTTGCTGATGACTCCACTCTCTGCCGTGACATCCCTGATCCTTCTGACAGACAGGCAGCAACCTATTCCCTCTCCTCGGACCTTGTCAAAAATCACAAACTGGTCAAACGCAATTTTGCTTATGTATCCATATTGTACACCCTTTGCGTTTTCCTCACCCCTCATCATGGTCTCCATCCCTTGTTTATTTATCTCAGTCTACTTTCTCCCTCCGCCCTGCTGTTCCCTTTATTATGTTGTGCCCTGATGTGTTCTGTGTAATTGCTCTTCCATGAGCGTAAACCATTTAAAATAATAATAATAACAAATATATATAGTTTTTAAACAATCTCCTGACATTTGTGGACAACACAGATCCTTCGCAGCATTTTTCAGGAACGTATCCCCCGTGAATAGGGGGGTCAGTCAGTATAGTTCAGTAAATGTCTATTTTGAAAGTCTCTTCCAAACCAAGTTAATTGAACATATATATATATATATATATATATATATATATATATATATATATATATATATATATATATATATATATATATTTTTTAAAGACTGAGAATTACAAAATGTCATGACTTAACTTTTTCATTTCACTTCTTTCCATTAATTTCATTGAATTTCCTGATTATCTCAGCAGAGATCGCCTTTTTGATGCCATTGAAGGATCCACAATCGGCAGTGTAATGTCACATATTTTACTTGAACTCCAACAAAGAAAGCAATTTCAAAGGAAAGAAATAACATTTTTTCTTTCCTGACATTGAAACTCTTTCATAAGTTAAACATAATAAATAATATTTGAAAAATCATCATCATGAAAGCTATTGAAATTCACCTGATGCAAAAGTGAAAAGATGCCACATGTAATTAATGCTTCATCATCTCTATTTTAACTGCAAGAAATAATATCATTGTGTCAAAAGATTTGTCATAATTCCAATCATGAATCAATTTCACTTTGAGTCTTCATCATGCTTACTCAATGTCTCGGAAACATCTCGTATTGATCACATTAAAGGTGAGGAGCCAATCCACTCAATAATATTTGGGTTCTACACAGATCCTCTTGTCATCCTTGGTGCAACAACATTTCTCTTTTCCACAGCAGTCACAGTCACACTTGCAAGTCTTGGAGTGGTGATCACATTCGAGGCAAGAGGGATCCGGGCATTCACCGCACTTCTCATCGCAACAATGTTCTACGGTGAGGTATAAAAACCAATGAAGAATGCAGTTCCGATAATAATGTTTCAGTCTTAGTCACATTTCCCAATCACGTATCACATTCCCATCAACTTAAATTTACATGTTGAAATTGTTGCAAACCCTTCCAAGCAATATTTTTTTTAATGTAGATCTCAACAAAAGGTCTAAGGAATTGATGTAACAACTCACTTTTTGGGAATAATCTTCCCACCAACTCCAGTCACTTTGTAGGTGGTACCATCCATGTTCCCTTTCCACTCGAAGTTATCATCAAAATAAGATTATATATTTGCTCTAAATCATCAATAAAATTAGCAATGCACTCCCTCACCATCTTTTGGTGCTACACAGATCCTCTTGTCATCCTTGGTGCAGCAACATTTCTCTTTTCCACAGCAGTCACAGTCACACTTGCAAGTCTTGGAGTGGTCATCGCATTCGAGGCAAGAAGGATCCGGGCATTCACCGCACTTCTCATCGCAACAATGTTCTACAGTGGGGTATAAAAAAAAAGCAATGAACAATTCGGTTACGATGGAAATACGTCTCAGTCTTCGTCACGTTTCCCAATCGCATCACATCCCCATCAACTTGAAATTACATGTTGAAATTGTTGCAAACCCTTCCAAGCAATATTTAATTTGAATGTAAATCTCAACAGAAGGTCCAAGGAAGTGCTGCAACAACTCACTCACTGTTCGAGAACAATCTTCCCACCCACTTCAATCGCTTTGAAGGTTGTACCTTCCATGTTACCTTACTTTTTGAGTTGTAATCAAGATTAGATTTAAATATTTGCTCTAAGTCATCGATATAATTAGCATTGCACTCCCTTACCATCTTTTGGTGCAACACAGATCCTCTTGTCATCCTTGGTGCAGCAACATTTCTCTTTTCCACAGCAGTCACAGTCACACTTGCAAGTCTTGGAGTGGTCATCGCATTCAAGGCAAGAAGGATCCGGGCATTCACCGCACTTCTCATCGCAACATTGTTCTACAGTCGGGAGGGGGAGGGGGATGAGGGGGAAACAAAAGGACACTTAACTATCATCAGGGGTGTGGGGTGCATCTCATGCAAATTCTTTCCTTGTCAAATCTCAAATTTTATCGACCTACAAGGCCTTATTCTGCAGCTTTATGGAGAACTGCTCACCCCTCTGGGGTGAGACACCTCCCTCACCCCTGGCTCAGATTAATACCATGGTGATCAAGGCCTTTAACATCATTGGAATCGCGTGTAATGAAGCTGAGTCTTTGGGCCGATCACTTTTTCATCACGCACAGGTCGGTGGTCTCTATCTTCTTCCGCCATCTTTCTGGTCTCGCATCTTCTGCCCTTTCCATGCTCTGTCTCTCCACCCCCTCCCACACTCCTATGTTTCTGCAGTTACACACAGTCCACCATCAATCCTCTTCTGGTGAAACTACCTAAATCCAGGATCACTGCTCACTTCCACTCATTTGTTGCTCTTTTTCCCCACCTGTGAAACCAACTTCGCCATCCTCTTCCATCTCATTCTTCCCTCAAGGTCTTAAAGACAGCTGTTCACTGCCATCTCAGGTCATCCCCCATCCAAACCATATATTCTACCCTCATAAAGTACGCCCCCTCCCCTGCCACCTTTTTCCGAGTTTCCAGTTCTCTCGTTCCATTTCTGTAATTGAAAATTTGCAGCTGTATCCATCCTGTTTGCTCACCCCCAATGTCCTCCCTTTCCCCTCATTCTTCCCCATATCCCTTATTTCTCAAGTCTTCCTGTATTTTGCCCCTCAACCATACTGTTGGTGTGTTCTCACCCCCCCCTTGTATGTCTATGTCCTCATCAGGTTCTGTTTACTCCTCCCACACATCACCCCTCCCCCACTCTTTGAGTGAATAATTATATAAGGAAACTGTTGAGAACCTAAACAAGAAACATTTTTGAAGTCCTCATCTCAACATAAATTTCAACGAGGTGTTGGAAGCAAGAACAATCTTTTTCCTCCAATCATGTTGCAGTTTTCCACGTTCCATTCTCCCTTAGGTTGGTGTTGTAATCATGATTTGATTTCCTCTTTCGTGTACATATTTGTTGTATTCATTTTGAACACCCTTACCATCTTTTGGTGCGACACAGATCCTCTTGTCATCCTTGGTGCAGCAACATTTCTCTTTTCCACAACAGTCACAGTCACACTTGCAAGTCTTGGAGTGGTGATCGCATTCGAGGCAAGAGGGATCGGGGCATTCTCCGCACTTCTCATCGCAACAATGTTCTACGTTGCGGAATAACAAAGCAATGAAGAATGCAGTTTCGATAACAATATGTCTCGGTCTTCATCACGTTTCCCAATCACATCACATCCCCATTAACCTAAAATTACAAGTTGAAATTGTTGCAAAACCTTTCAAGCAACATTCACTTTTAATGTGGGTCTCAACAGAAGATCTAACGAAGTGCTGTAACAACTCACTATTCGGGAACAATCTTCGCACCCACTCCAAATCACGTTGTATAGGTTGTACCTTCCATGCTCCCTTAATTTGTTAAATGTAATGAAAAATAGATAAGATCTTTGCTCTAAATCATCAACCAAATGAGCATTGCACTCCCTCACCATCTTTTGGTGCTACACAGATCCTCTTGTCATCCTTGGTGCAACAACATTTCTCTTTTCCACAACAGTCACAGTCACACTTGCAAGTCTTGGAGTGGTGATCGCATTCAAGGCAAGAGGGATCGGGGCATTCTCCGCACTTCTCATCGCAACAATGTTCTTCGTTGGGGTATAACAAAGCAATGAAGAATGCAGTTTCGATAACAATACGTCTCGGTCTTCATCACGTTTCCCAATCACATCACATCCCCATTAACCTAAAATTACATGTTGAAATTGTTGCAAAACCTTTCAAGCAACATTTACTTTTAATGTGGGTCTCAACAGAAGATCTAAGGAAGTGCTGTAACAACTCACTATTCGGGAACAATCTTCGCACCCACTCCAAATCACTTTGTATAGGTTGTACCTTCCATGCTCCCTTAATTTGTTAGATGTAATGAAAAATAGATAAGATCTTTGCTCTAAATCATCAACCAAATGAGCATTGCACTCCCTCACCATCTTTTGGTGCTACACAGATCCTCTTGTCATCCTTGGTGCAACAACATTTCTCTTTTCCACAGCAGTCACAGTCACACTTGCAAGACTTTGAGTGGTGATCACATTCGAGGCAAGAAGGATCCGGGCATTCTCCGCACTTCTCATCACAACAATGTTCTACAATGGGGTATAAAGAAAAGCAATGATCAATTCAGTTACGATAAGAATATATCGAAGTCATCTTCAGCTTCTGTCCATTCCTCCCTCCGATCACCCTCCCCTCCTCCTCTCCCCCTCTCATCTCATCCCCACCTCCCCTACACCCACTTGACTGAAGAGGCATTTGAGGAAATTGCTGTCATGCCTTCCAAGCAACATTTTATAATTTCGTTGTCTCAATAGGAATTTTAAGGAGGTGATGGGTTGTCTCACAATTCAGGAATAATCTTCCCCTTGCAATCACATTTTAGGTTTACCTTCTTCCTTTACATGTTCTTCCTTTTCTTGTTTACCTTTACTTGTTTACGCTTACTTTTTAAAATCATAATTAAAGTTGCATTTTTGCTCTAACTCGTTTGTTGTGTTGGAATTGCAGCCCATAGAACACAGCAGGTGGGCAACTTATGTACTGTGGCCATGGACAAGATTGCCACGACGTATCACCAAGCAAACTATGAGCCGCGTCTCTCCCATACATTATGCCAGCCAGACGAAGGGCTTTCATTCCAGTTTTTATACTAACTGCCAGTTTGGTCCACACGAAAAGGTAGAGAATAACTTCTGGGCAGTTCCATTGCTAAACCTTGCGTGTTCCTTTATCTGTGTCTCTTACGTTTAACTGCCAACAGTTCCCCAGGTCAAAAAACCAGTAAAGACCAGTAGCTTACTGGTCAACTGGTACCAGTTGAAAACCAGTAGCCAACTGGTACCAGTAAAGCCAGTTGGTTTCTTACTGGTTTTAATATGGAAATTGGAATAGAGTGATATATTACCAGTTGAAATACATGTATTTAACTAACTGGTATCAACTGGGACCAGTACATTGTAACTGGTATCAACTGGGAGACCAGTAAATTGCAACTGGTATCAACTGGGACCAGTACATTGCAACTGGTATCAACTGGAACCAGTAAGACTTTAACTGGTACAAATATGAGCTACTGGTTTTTTCAACTGGGAAATTGGAATTCTGACTGAATTTAACTGGTACCAGTTGAAACCAATAGAGACCAGTTAAAGACCAATTAGAACCAATAGAGACCAGTTGAAAATGTGTACTGGTTTTAACTGGTTTTTCGACCTGGGTCTTCCTACAGACACTTAGAGTGATACAAAGGTTTCTTTATGATCAACTATTGATATGATTTATATGATGGGAAAAGTTTATTTTAATCTATCAATTTAAATTATTTCATGGACTTTAAAAAGGCTCATTATGTTGCACTTTTGGTTTCTCTCAGAGCCCAACCTCTGAGCTACTTGTGCCATCCAGTGCAAAATGTTGGTGCAACATCGGGCGATGGAGGTTAGATTTGTCTAAAAGGAGGGCAAAATATAGCTATTTTAAATTGTGTGACTCCATGAAGATGTGTATTAAATCTACTTTGATCCAGATGTTCAGATTGATTTTAAAGATTACTGGAAGAGACAATAAAGTGACAGTATATTGCATCAAGAAAAGTGAAATGAAAATGGAAATAACCAATCAGCAGCTTTTCAAATGCAGCACGGGAAGCGGCTGCCATAAATGGGAGACAGACAAACGCACGGTCCGAATCACACCACGGTTCACAATATAGGTCATACTATATATATATATATATATATATATATATATATATATATATATATATATATATATGCATATATATATGCATATATATATGTGTATATGTATATGTATATATATATATATATATATATATATATATACATATACATATATATATATATATATATATACATATACATATACACATATACATATATATATATATATACATATACACATATACATATATATATATATATATATATATATACATATATATATATACATATACATATACACATATATATATATATATATATATATATATATATATATATATATATATATATATATACATATACACATACACATATATATATATATATATATATATATATATATATATATATATATATATATATATATATATATATATATATATATATATATATATATATATATATATATATATATATATATATATATATATGATTATGTATTTGTGGTGAAGGGGATTATTCTCTTTGTGGTTGATTATTTTATTGGAAGGAACAGTTTATAGTGTGTGCCAGCCTGTGTAGCCATATACAATTAATGCTAGTTGTAAAACGCTACCTTCGCTGAGCTATGTAACTTCGGATGAAGAATGAAAATTGGAATTGTAAATACATGTGCAGGAATTAAATTAATCAGTTTTTTGTCAATGTACTGCCTTGGTTATTTCTTCTGTACACATCTACATTAAGTGGCTGAACTTGTGTAAAGTAAATGTATGGTCACAATTGCAACTATATTTATTGCTTGGCTAATCCTTCTGATTGGATCACAATGAGGTCTTTTGGACCATTTTGAGCTAACACTACAGCAATTTATTTCGTGTTTTGAGTCTGAATTATCATTTTCTGTCTATGAATGCGCATCTACTAACATTAAAACACACCACGAGAAGACTACACTGAAGTGTTCCTCAAGCTCTCCCCTTTCACGCCAAATGCCCCAGGATGAGATTTGGCAGAAAAACCAGATGATGAAACTGGTGGGATCTCTTTCAAGCAAGGTTTGTTTAAAGTCGGCTTTTGAATAAAAGACACAAATAAGGAAGTGTGTGAACAACACGATAACAAAATGTTATGTGCAGGTGCCTACATTGCGCGATTGTGCAATCACTTTAGAGGGTATCATGTTGGAAGAAAACAACAACAAGAAAAAGAGTAATCAGATTGCAGAGCCTCACCAGGACTTGTTTTGTGTTGTGTATTTTGTGTGGCGTTTGTGTACTGGTGTGTTACATAATTAATGAGAAATAATTAGAACTGCCACTGTATAAATGCCTGCAGCGATGACTGGTTCAGCCATTTCAGAGAAGATTTTTGAAGGTTTAAAGAAAATATGAAAAAATATGGCTGCCGAATCATGTGACTGGTGACATCATGAAATAAATTTTGGGGACATTTTATCCTTCAAGGTGACCCTCAAAAATTTTCATACTGATCGGATGTCGCGTTGTACATATGCAGTTATGATGTCACAACGAAGGCACCGATGTCATTAAAAAAATCACTCATTCCCCATGAGGCGTACGTGCTGCGTGCCAAGTTTCAATTTTTCTCCTTGGTGTGGTTTCAGAGATTGAGGTCCAAAGTTTTTCAGTTTTTCCAATATGGCTGCACACCACGTGACCTATGACGTCATAATTAGCATTAAAACATTCTACATGAACAGCGCACCGATGGTGAAAACTTGGTCTCAATCCGACAAGCAGTTGTGGAGAAAAACATGAAAGTTCTCTCTGGACAAACAAACGGACCCAAATGCAATACCCTCTCCTTCGGTGAGGGTAACAATACCAGGTCGACACCATTGAAAAGGTGTGCAGGTTGCAGAGTTGTAAAGTCTATTCGTACTACCCTGGAAGAGTGTTATTGTCGGGTTGGTAAGAAAAGATGAGTGTCGGAGACACCGTTTGGTAACATGGAGCATTGGTTACAAACTCGAGTCGTTTTTGGAATTTGTCTTCTCGTGGCTCGTAGATTAGGCACGGATGTCTGTCTATACGTTGGAATCCGTTGTACATTTTACGGTAAAAAAACCCGGCAACCGAGTTGTCTGCACTAATTTCATGTAAAAATTTCAGGACACGAGACCATTATTAACTTCGCATTTCCAATCACTTTGTGAGTTTCACCTTGTAACAAAATTCTCTGTTTCTGAGAAAACTAATTTGATTTCATTCTGTTGATTCAAGTCTTTTGTCATAATAGTGACATTGCACCACTCACCGTGTTTGGGTTCTACACAGATCCTCTTGTTATCTTTGGTGCAGCAACATTTCTCTTTATCACAGCAGTCACAGTCACACTTGCAAGTCTTGGAGTTGGGATGGCATTCGAGGCAAGAGGGATCCGGGCATTCACCGCACTTCTCATCGCAACACGGATCTGCAGTGGGGGACAAAACAAGGAACATTTACATTTCAACAAGACTGTGTCTCAGTCCTCTTCTGATCGTACTCGTACACCCACGGCTCAAGTACTACTGAAAAAAACAAACAAACAAAGATAATGACACCGAGTTCAACCTTTCCAAGCAACATTTTTTAATGTCGGTTTTGCAACAAAAGGTTTAAGGAGGTGCTGTAAATAATTCACTCTTCAGGAACAATCTTCCAACTCCAAATCACTTTGTGCATTTCATCCACACCCCCTTCCAATCATCATCATTCCATTTCGTTTTCCGCTTCAAGTCAACTTTGCAATTCATCTTGAACATCCTCACCATGTTTTGGAACTACACAGATCCTCTTGTCATCTTTGGTGTTGCAACACATCTCTTTGCCAGGGCAATCATTGTCACACCAGCAAGGCTTGCAGTTAATGTGGCATTCAAGGCAAGAGGGATGCGGGCATTCACCGCACCATTCATTTCCCAACAATTCTGAAGTGGGTAGAGAGAGGAAGTTGGAGAAAAATATAGGAAGCAATCAATTTTGTCGTTGTGCTGTTCCTTTGTTCTATAATTACCATGGCAGCCTTATTCAAACTGTCAGAGGAACGGTTGCACTCGCAATCCTAGTTTTTAACATCTACAGTCAACTTATGAGAGTTCTTGATGACCACTGTGGTCATGGGTAAGATGTTTGAGTCATTGAGGTTATTTGTAGAGAATTATTTTTGGGTGTTTTTAACGTTTATTCTATCCATCATAACCTCGATACATTAGTGGACTTTACAAAGACTCTTCTGCCCCTGGAATACTAATGTAACCGAGTTCCACCCGTGCTGTACTTTATCCATCGGCCAATGGTATTTACGGTGTTTACTCATTCACGAAAAGTACAGATATGTTATGGGGACTTTTTAGTGGAGTTCTCACAATGGGGTCCCGTGACCGTTTTTCCGGGACCAAGGTTTGAAGGTTGATTTTAGTCAATTTGAGGGTGCTGATTAAAATGAGCTGGGGTGAACCTTTTGAAAATGTGGGCTAACTCAGCCAGATGCGAAAATTCAAAATGGCCACCATGCCACTTCCAGGATATCAAAAATTTCATATCTTTGGTTCTACATATCTGGCTTGCATGCCAGATTGTTTTTGTAAATGATTCCTATGGTGTGGAAAATTCCATCAAAGACAGTGAGCATGAGCATCGTAAATCCACGACAGCACATAGAGATGGGTCCAGAAATGTGTGCATGAAAACATCAGATAGGTTTCCTGCCACAAAGAACTTCCAGGTGCTGTTCAGCAATCAGGGAAACAAACAAAGGCTGCAAAACTTTCTAAAGGATGAGTTCACCATGCTTGTAAAGAATCATAGAGAAATTGACTTTGTGTACTCCATCAGGCAAAATTGTTGGAACATCTCTGGAGAAAGGATGGAAGAATTTAAATGAAGTCACATTGAGGCGGACACAATGCTGTTCTTAATCTATTCGCAAATCTGAAAAGCAGGAAAAATGGAGACAGTCGTGATTGATGCCGAGGACACAGATGTCGTGATTCTTTCTGCATATGTTGCACATCAACTGGAGGGCACCCTTGCTATCAAACGGAAAGACAAAATCATCAGCTGCAGAGACCTTTGCTATGATGATGTAGCTGAAATATTAATCCCATTACACATCCATAGTGGATCTGATACAGCATCTGGCTTCTATGGACATGGGAAAAACACAGTTTATGAAAAAGGCACAGGAACTCAGGAGGCACGCAATCTTTTGAAAGATGTTGACAAAACACTTCCAGTGACACAAGAGTTACTTCAGCAAATGGCCATATTCACTATTAGACACATCTATAATGACACAATCAGTAAAACGTGAGGTTGAAGCCAGAGCACGGAAGTGGGGTCAGATGAAAAACAAGTCCAAGTCCCGCATCCCACCAGATCCAGATTCTCACAATCTGCATGTGACGCGAAGTAACTACCAAGTTTACATTCAACTAAACTATGACAAGCCGGATGCACCCCCAAATCCCACCAACCATGGATGGACAATGAAAGACGGTCGATGTGTGTCAGTGCACTGTCAGTGTCAGATGTGTGTCAGTGCACCAACCCATGATGCACTCCCAAGAAGTTTACATGACTTGGTTGAACAAGAACAGACATTGTTGCACGATGATGAGGCTGAAAGGAATGATGAAGTTTGTGACTGGAGCCAGCGACTCAGATAGTGACTGAAGGATTACATGTATGTGTTTCAATGGAGATTTCATTTCATTTCATTTACAACTGTAAAAACATTGCCACAGTCAAAATATAAGAGATGCTAATATTAACTTATTATGACTCTTCGATAAAAGACAGTTTGGACAGTACATAAAACTTTGGTCAATGCAAATTACAAGAATACTTACCGGGAAAGCGTCAATTGCTGGGAATTCAGATAATTCATGTTTTATTTCATTTTTCCATTGAAACACTGTTGCTCTTCAGACAAAATGAAGGAATATTGATATTCTTTCATCATATTACTGTTCTAGATAAAGTACAGGAGGGACATACAAAAGAATGATATAACCTACCTGAATAGTGTAAAAGTTGAGAAATTGATATTATGTACACATCATGTTCTGAAAATAGACAATGATTGCGTCCTCTTCTTGTCTCAATTTGTTGTGCACTCCCACATATAAACAAACATTTACTTGCATGAAAAGATTCGCTGCCAATAATATTATGAGAAGAAAATTCATTTTTTACTATTTTCCAGATGTTACGCTACGACAATCTTGGATTTGGCCCCCCGAAAAGATATATTTCATATTTTGTGACTTAACCCTTAAACATAACAATCTGGAATGGTAATATATGACATCCTTGACCTTCAACACATATATTTTGACCCAAAAATCAAAAAATCGGACATGTATAACCAAAGATATGCAATTTTTGATATACTGGAAGTAGCATGGTGGCCATTTTGAATTTTCATATCTGGCTGAGTTCGCTCACATTTTCACGAGGTTCACCCCAGCTCATTTTAATCAGCACCCTCAAATTGACTAAAATCAACCTTCAAACCTTGGTCCCGGATAAACGGTCACGGGACCCTATTGTGGGAACTCTACTAATTATTCCTGCTACGTGTTCTGCAAAACATGGTCGATAACATGTGGAGTGCCCTGTACTGGCCAACCCTGTTCTCCTTCACATGAAAAAGGTTTTGGTTAACAAACTGGGTACAAGTTAAATTATTGACATGGTCTAAGAAATTAAGTTCAAGAAAGTCAAAAGGGAGACTTGATGGCGTAATGGTTCGAGCCTCTGTTCCAAATCTTGGAGGTCGGTGGTTCAAACACCAGAAGAATCATAACAAAGACTTCAAAAATGGTACGTACTGCTTACTTGTTCGATGTTTAGCAATTAGAAGGTTAAGGGCATAGACAATCTCCATAGGTTTGCATCCATGGGGAGGAGGAAATTCCTCCTTAGGAAATGCCATTGTTGTGGTCGCCGGGAGCCAGAGTGCCCCGGGAAGTGACGGCACTTCCCCTAAGCTCAGTGGCTGTGTTTGTCTCATCTAACAGTTCTGTGTTATGTCTCATGCATTCATCAGTATGTCCATGTGTGTGAGATGTGTGTGGCAGCTCCGCTGTGAGCTTTAGATCGTGTGACAGAGAGGTTTCAAACTCTCAACCAAACTTGCAGTCTACAAAGCTGTGGTCATACCTACCCTCCTGCATGTGTATGAGACATGGACAACTTATTCCAGACATATAAAGCAGATGGACCAGTTCCACAGCAAATACATTCGGAGCATCATGTGCATCAAGTGGCAGAATAAAGTGCCCTTTATTGAGGTGCTGAATAGAGCCGCTTTGACTGGAATCAAAGCATCCATCATCAAGGCTGAGATCTGATGGAGTGGACATGCATAAAGTATGACTGATAAAATTCCCAAGGCAATCATGCACTCTCAGCTTAAATTTGATCATCACAAGTTACCAAAAGAGAGGCCAAGGCTAAGATTCACAGATTCCCTGAAGGCAAACGTTTGGAAATGTGGCAGGGCCAACCATGGACTGGGAGAACCAAGTTTTAGACAGAACTGCCTGGAGAGCACATTGAAAAAGAAGAAGGAGAAGAAGAGACATCACTTATGATGAACAAAGAATCCAGAAAGCTCAGGAGAAAAGGGAAGCTAGAAAGAGCAATCAAGCTCAGCCAAATCAGCCAGTTTTTCCATGTCCTGAGTGCGGAAAGCCATGCAGATGGAGGATGTTGCTGTTCAGCCCATTCGCAGACGCACAATAAATGAATAAAAACCTACGCATGAAATGGCTATCTTGGACAACGAATGGGCAACCAACGATGACGACGGCTATTGTGAATAAATAAGAGGATCACTGTAAAACACAAACATGTTAAATGGGTGATTTTTCACCACCGTCATATATATATATAGGGCGTTCAAGAAGTTATACAAATGAGATGATCACACGAGTCGTCCATAGAACGCATAGCAAATTGTGTTTTCATTTTTCAACATATAAGATTATAAGATTGGTGAGAAAATAAAAATGTATTATTAACTCACACATTAACCTTGTTATACATTTTTGGCATGTCTTGGACAACACTGTGAGTATATCGTTCATATAACGCCCTCCATATTTCTCATGGTAATCTGAACATGAAGACGTCTCATGGCGTGATTTGGTCACGAAACCTCCTCTGACTTGGTACCATAGAAGGTAATAACAGAAGTTGTGGTTGAAAAACTTGCCTCGCGGTACTTTTGTAAGTTTTGAAACATGTCCTTCGTTGACCGATCATGACGGGTGACAATGTTCAGTGATAGGGCTTTTGACAAGCACAGAATATCCAAGCAGAATAAATTCATTCATTCATTTTGCATGCTCGTTGCATCATTGTTGAGAGCGTGGCTGGTTATACAGCAGAAATTTGTAATTTGTTCAGGGTGCTGGTGATAGCTCGCCTACTCTTCAGGATGGGCATCGAAGGATCGATCTTTCATGTCCACCAATGACCAATGCTGGAAGAAGAGTCCTTCGGATGTAAGCTGTGCATCACCCTGCCTGCGAAACACTGGGACGTCAGTTTATCGCTGGGTCGAGATTCGAACCCAGGCTCGGCAGTTCAGAGGCGATTGCGCATACCTCTGGAATCTTGGCCAGCCATGCCAGCCCGAGCAGAATAAATTACATCACAAAATACATCATCAGCTCACATGATAACAGTTATTAAATATCACTGGGCTTTAATGCTTCTTCAATTTCTATTATCGATGGTGGAACTAACAGAATACAAAACGGGATAATTAATAAGCAAAACTCACTTGCGCTGTAGACTGTGGCTGGCACAAAAGCCACTAAAAGAAGCAGAAGAGTTTGAAGTGAGATCTGCATCGTCTGTAACTTCCAAGATCGTTGAAGACTTCAATACTGACAGTGTTGAGAATGGCTACAAGTGGAAATGTCAGCTATTTATTCATCTCATGCAAAGCACACCCATTGAGCCAAGAACCAATGATTCTTTACACGTTGATCTTTTGCCTCTTTTGGGCTGTTAAAAAATAGAAACACTATCTGTACACAAATCTCGTTGCATACACTTATTGTGCTATGTGTATACCGAATATAGCTATTGAAGGCAGTGCACAAAAATAAGAATAATTGGAAGAATCATAATGTAATGGAGCAAGTATTCCATCAAAGTTCTTGCCTCTTTTGGAGTTACCAGGAATTGATTGATAATGCATATTGGCAGGCTGGTTCATATATGTTCGATATGGCAAAGCTTCTGTTTGAAGGCGGGTGTCGAAACATGGATAAATGCTATGTTAAATTGGAAATGAAGCAAGACAATGTTTTAAAGATAAATAATAATGATGAAAATGAATGGTTTGATGATGAAAAAAACCAAAAACATCGCAGCAATAAAGCTGATAAAACTATATCATTTGTTTTATAGCTATAAAGCTTTTAAGCTCACAGAAACATCGCAGCTATAAATGATTTACAAGATAAAAACAACTGATAATCATAACATAACAGATTAACACAATGAAAAGAACATAATAACAATCATGACTCGAAAGGCACTTGGTAGACCACATACCCTCGCCACGCAATGCCTCATGCAGTAGAACATATCGGGGTACAATAAAAATTTTTACTTATCATAAGTAAGTTTCGCGTTTTTATCCCAATCTATCAATGGTGAAGAATCATTTTATAAATGAAAAAAATTGTCGTATTCGGATCCGAATCCGGATCTTCAACAAAATCGAATCAATTCGTCCTCGTCACACACCCAACCTGCCCACCAAGTTTCATCCGAATCCGTCCACAACTTCTTGAGATATCGTGCTATATATCGGATTAGCACTATCTCTCAATGGTGAAGAATCGCATAAAAAATGATCAGATCCAGATCTGAATCTTCATCAAATTCGAATTAATTCTTCCTTGTCCACACCCAACCTGCCCACCAAGTTTCGTCCGAATCCGTCCACAACTTTTTGAGATATCTTGCACAAAGAGGTGAACACATCACCTCCTTCAACTTTGGTGGTGGAGGTAACAAAGTCACATATGAATGAAACTAAGGAAGCATTCATGTCATCATTGAGCAATCTGATTATATAGTCCATGAGGGAATTTCACTTTTTCGGTCACGTTCAGTTTTGCTTTTCATTTCACAGAATCTATCACTATGACGCGGTTGTCGGCGTCGTGATTGTTTTTCAGGTAACCAGTCTGGAAATCTCTTCTGCAAAGATGCAAAGGTTTTACAAAATTGTTCACACCAATGTTGTAGAAATTTCACTTGGCAGGTAGTCAGGGCATTATGGTAGGATTCATAGCTCGTCGCCAACATACCATACTGGCCAACGGTACTCCAACATTGGTCTCACATAAGATGCATACACCCGTGATCAGATCTTCTATCAGAAACATGGAACCTCTTCCAATAAATCGAAGCATGGACACCTTTTTTGAAACCTTTGAGGTAATGAAGTTTATGTGATTAGCCCACTTGAAGTCATTGCTAATTAGAGCACCCAGTAATTGAACTTGCTGACTTTCCTGTAATTGGACATTATTTAGTTAGATCTGCGATGGAGGGAGCCAATGACGAGTGAAAGACACCTGAATGACCTGACACTTAGCACGGTTGAGTTGCATCTTGGAATCTTTACACAACTGTTCAACTTGCAAAAGGACTGGCTGGAGGGTACATGGTGAGTATATGTGGCGTGACGCTACCAATGTTGAATCATTCATGGATTTCCATATCCTGATATCAGATGATTGAATGGCATCGTTTATGACAGCAAAAACAAAGCGTGGCCCCAGACGTGGTCCTTGTGGGACACCACCCATTACTGCCTGCCTGGGGTTGGCTTGAGATCCTGGGATCCCGAGTTCAAATCCCACTCGGCCTTTGAATTAATACCAGGTGGGGTTGACTGCTTGTCATCCTGCCGAGGTCGGCAAAATGAGTGCCAGCTTGCTGGTATCCTGTGTCAGAGTGGTGACCCATTTAGGATTGTGCCCAATAGCCCAGGAGATTGCTTCGGCAGCACCACCACAGAGTATGGTCCCAATGGATGGATGGACTTGTAACTGTTGAAGGTACACAGAAGGTGTGAATGAGAAGCTACGCCTTCAACAGTTACAGGTTGTGTATTACAAGGGACAATAGCCGTCTCACATTAGCAGCCTTGTAGCTTCTCATTCAATCTTCTCTCCTTCCCCTGTCTGTACAAACAACAACGTTGTATTTTGAACATTCAGATCTTGTTTTCTTTAGACTTACATTCTCCACATTTGGAAATTCAATCTTTGTGGCTTGGAACTTTGTCAGGCGGCAAAGCTTAAGGGATGAACTATAATTCTGTGTCCCAGAACTTTTGGAACAAAATTGATTTAGAAGTTGCCAGTTTAGTTGAATAGGACTTGAAGAACTGAAGTTGCTGATACAATCAAGTTAAATCGATACCATCAAGTTAAATTGATACGATCAAGGCATCGATAGAGGTATCAATGCCGGTTAGAAACCTTGATCAGGGACAACTATCAAGGTGTCAGCTGGTCCTCGTTTCCCGTGAATCATTTTCATTAACTTTTAATTGATAGAATTCATCGGTTAGGAAGCTTACCATGTTGTGAGTGATAATCATGATAGCTAGTTACCTTCACACATTTCAGCCCTCTTCACATCAATGCTCCGGACCATACCCCGTGCTACAACGGAGTGGCACTCTGTCATTAAACCCATTCACATCACCTTGAAATCAACAACGGTATCAAACTTGTGAAATGTCCTCATTCAGTGAGCTGGGACACATTCACATCGACCTGACAGTCTCCTCCGTATTTGTCACTCGGTTACTACAAGGATAAAATAGAGGGAGACTTGGGAAGACAAATAAGGAGGAATGAGGGGCAGACGTGGACAAGATGGATGCAGAAGCTCTCGTGAAGGAATAAGAATGACCGCAATGTGGTCACAAAATATACATTTTCACCTCCTCAATCCATTCGACTCCCTCATCCTTGCAAAATACAAATAGTATTTTGAATACAAAAGTGATAGGCCCATGGATTCAACTTCAATACATGAGATTCCAATGATCTTGAAGACCATTGTTTGTGCAGAATATGGACCATCTGGACACATATTGAGATAACAATTGTCCAGACACATTTGGCGATAACTGCTGTCTGGACATAACCACCATCTGGATACTTCCTGGGACAGACAGAGAGAGAGGGGGGAGAGGAGAGGAAGAGAGGTGTTGGAGGAGGATGCTGCACTGTATTAGGAGGGGGTGGAGCGAGGATGGGATGGAAAGAGAGAGACAGACAGACAGAGAGAGAGAGAGAGGGGGGGAGAGAGAGAATGAGAGAGAGAGAGAGACAGAGACAGAGAGAGACAGAGACAGAGACAGAGACAGAGACAGAGACAGAGACAGAGAGAGACAGAGAGACAGAGACAGAGAGAGACAGAGAGACAGAGAGAGAGACAGAGAGAGAGACAGAGACAGAGACAGACAGAGACAGAGACAGACAGAGACAGAGACAGAGACAGTGAGAGAGATACAGAGACAGAGAGACAGATACAGAGACAGAGAGAGACAGAGAGAGAGACAGAGAGAGAGACAGAGACAGAGAGAGACAGTGAGAGATACAGAGACAGAGACAGAGACAGAGACAGAGAGACAGAGAGAGAGAGGGGGGGGGGAGAGAGAGAGAATGAGAGAAAGAATGAGAGAGAGAATGAGAGAGAGAATGAGACAGAGAGACAGAGAGACAGAGAGACAGAGAGACAGAGAGACAGAGAGACAGAGAGACAGAGAGACAGAGAGACAGAGAGACAGAGAGACAGAGAGACAGACTAACTTTTGTATCTTTTTGTTATAAAAATAGAAAAGAAAGCCCCCAAATGGGAGTTACATTTTCATTTCAGAGAAAGAAGGAAAACCAAGAAACAATTTCTGAAGAAGGGAAAGGAGGAATCGGATGGATTATATACAAAACATTTCACAAAAGGATAAACATTCCTCTCGGACTTTGCAAATAACTTCTTTTCTACACCATTTTGATTCGAACTGTGGTAATCTTCCCGTTACTGAAAAGAAAGCAAAATCCAATTTATCACGACTTATTACAACGTTTTGGAACAAAAACAAAGCATCTTCATCATTTACTCCACCATCGTCAAGTTTTCTTTTCCTTGACTTATATACCGCCATCTTTGCCTGAGCAAGCAGGAAATTGGCGAACACAGTATTGGAATTTTTGTGTGGGATATCCAATCCGTAGATGAACACACAAGTGTTAAAAATCAAACCAAACCTCACAAAACAATTCCGAAGTAAAATAAATAAAGGTGCCAACCGTTGACGTTCAACATAGATGTGAAAAAGGTTTTCAGATTTCTTATAAAAAGGACATTCCTCTACAAGCAGATTTGAAAAACGGTGTAACAAGTGATTCGAAGGAAGGATCCAGTGTACCAGTCTCCATTGGAGGTCACCATGTCGTGGTGGTACAGGAGGGTGATAAAAACCTTTCCAGTTAGGAAAATAAGGGGGAGAACAAGGTAAGAGGTCTCTCCATCGAACCCTCTGCTGTGTTATTTGCCGTTGCGAAAGAAATTTTACACAACCCAAATAAAGGTCTTTTTGTTTGGGAAGGCCATTGAAGCCTACGTTAAAAGGGGGGGACAAGGAAGAGGGCTGGCAAGAGAAAAATCACATACGAGTTCAGGAAAGGTAGAGAGAGAAGGTATTCGATGTGCATTATGTTCATTGCTTTGGTGGTCCTGCTCCCAAGCAGGTGCAAGCTGTGTGCATGTCCAAAGCACACTACATAATATGCGTGCCACGATTCGAGAGGATCACACACCGACCAGGCTTGCCAATGCATCAGCTCCGATCCAGCTGCCGTTTGGGCTGAGAAGATCTGCGACAGATTTAACGCCTTTGTCGGTAAAGCATTGAATAAAACACCTATCAGCAGGCATATCATGGACAAGGGAGTTGTAGAACAAAGGTTCTTCCAGAAACATCTGTTTCATGTAAGAATGTGTAGCTCTTATTATTGTCAGAGCTTGCCACGCATTTAGTATGCTCTGATAGAAACCAGAGAGGGGGATGTGTGGATTTTGGAAAGGTCCATCAGGAAAAGAGAGTGGTCATAGCCTAGCCTCCTAGCCTGTTGCAAAAGGTGACGAGCGACATTGACCCATGGTGGAGAGGGTCGCGTGTATAGCATGCGAAGAGCAACCGAGAGTCAAAAGGCCATTAGCCGGCTCTTTTTGTCGACCAGGCCTTGTCCTCCATCGGTCAGTGGTAAACTGAGGACCCCGGGTCGCAGCCAGTGTTTTCCGTCCCAGAAAAAGGACACGAAGCACTTCTGGAGCTGTTGAAGCAACGCCGCTGGAGGATGCAGCATGAAGAACCTGTGCCATAAGGTAGAGGCCACCAGTGTGTTGATGACCAAGACCCTTCCACGATATGACAGATGTGCGATCAGACCTTTTCATTTTTGCAGTTTACCCTCAACAAACTCAAGCAGACCAGCCCAATTTTTTGCTACTGTGGTATTATTACCGAAGAACACTCCAAGGTATTTCACACCATCATTGGCCCATGACAGTGGAGCAGGAAGTCTTGGTGCCAAGTAGCACAATGGACCGAGCCAAAGGGCGCTCGTTTTGTTCCAATTTACTTTGGCTCAAGAAGCCTTTTCAAATAAGGACAAACAATAACGAACGATGTTAACGTCATTGATATCTTGTACGAATACACACACGTCATCAGCGTATGCCAGTACCTTGATGGGCCGTTCAAGCTGGGACAAAACAACCCCTGTTAGTCGACAGTGCAAAAAAAACCAGTAGGGGTTCGATGGAGAGAGCATAAAGCAACCCGGAAAGAGGACAACCTTCTCTTATTCCCCTGTTAACAGACAAAGGTGCAACAAGTTCATTGTTTATCTTAAGCACACTATAAATATTATTGTATAGTAACTTAATATAAGAGATGAAGGTTGAACCAAGTCCAAACCGCTCAAGTACTTCGAAAAGGTACCGATGGTCAACACGGTCAAAGGCTTTCTCCTGATCAAGGAGAAGAAGTCCTATATCTTTAGGGCTTTCCTTGCACAGTTCAATGATGTCTCTCACAAGGGAGATGTTGTCAGAAATGGAACGTTTTGGGACACAGTAACATTGGTCTTCTTTCAACAACGAGGATAAATAAGGAGTAAGTCGCTATGCCAAGGCTTTTGAAAATATCTTATAGTCCGTACATAACAGGGAGATAGGACGCCAATATTTAACACACAGCATGTGTCCCTTTTTTGGGATGAGGGTAAGAAGAGCTCGTCGGCAACTCTGAGGTAGCTCTCCAAGCTGGCAGCTTACGTTCAAGGTGTTAATGAGTTCTGGACCCAATAAGTGCCAAAACTTCTTGTAAAATTCGGTTGTAAGTCCATCCAATCGAGGTGCTTTCCCAATGGCAAGGCTGTGCAGGGCAGTGCCAAGTTCATCCAAAGTAATGGGTCTTTCCAGTTGGGAGCGCCCATCTGCACACAACACTGGCAGGCCTACGGAGATCGAGGTGACACTGACAGGATTTATTTGTTCCATTGAATATATTTTCGAAAAGTATTCTTTCATGAAAGGTTTGATTTCTGATTGTGTAAAGGTAATGGATGAAACTGCTAATCGCAGCTGAGAAAGCTGTTTACTGGGAAGACGTTTCTCTAAGGAAAAGAAGTACTTGGTTGGTACATCTGCCTCATTCAGGTGTCGCACCCTCATCCGAACTAAGGCACCACGTGCATTCCTCTCGGTCATTTCCTTTATTAAGGACTGTTTCTCAGTTAAGGTTTTTTGTATGTTACTATTATTTTGTCCGATGACCCGTTGGAGTTGTAAAATCTCTAACTGTAATGTTTTCTTTACTTCATGGTCAGCCCTTGTTGAGAAAACCTGATACTGTTGGCAGAAACCTTTGATTTGGGTTTTTACTAAATTCCACCATATCAGCGGGTTAACGGAACAGCTTAGCTTCTGTTCTAGGAGAGTCGTCCAGAAGGATTCAAAGGCCTGAATGAAGTTGAGGTTTTCTTGTAAACTATTGTTGAATTTCCAATGAGAGCTCCCTTGACATGGTTTAGAGAGTTGAATCAAGACTCGGGCTAGGGAATGGTCGGAGAAACCAGAAGGCACGATATCGGATTTATAAACTCCATGTAATAAATGAGAATTTACATATGCGATCAAGCCTCGCAAGTGAGATGTGGTTGTTTAAACAACGACACCATGTGTAAGACCGATCAGAAGGGTGCTGCACGCGCCAAATATCATGGAGATTATATTTTGCAATGATGTTTGCAAAACGTTTTGCGGTACATGGTTGGGGTTCCAGCCTGTTCCAGTCAAATGAAGCATTAACAGTACAGTTAAAATCGCCACCAATGATTAGACAAGTCTGCAAATCCAGTGTTTGCAGGAATTTTCTCAGTTCGGCAAAAAAGGAGATCCGCTCGTCATTTTTGCTTGGAGCGTACACATTGAGAATTGTGAACTTGACCTGATCGATAGAGAAGGTCACGGAGGCAAGATGTCCATCAATAATACTCATAAATTTAAGGCAGGACGGATGGAAATGTTTCCCTAAGACAAACATGATGCCTGCCTTCGACGTGGAGTTGTTACTCAAGAAACATTCCTTGTCCATAAATAGTCGCCACTGAGCCTGAACAGATCGGACAACATGGGTCTCTTGTAACAAAGCTATGTCAAGATCGTTGACCTCTACCAACTGTTTAATTTGGATCTTGCGGAGCGGACTCCCACCACCATTAACATTTATTGTTCCAATCTTGAAACTGGCCATGAGGAAAATAATAGTTTCTCAGAATAAGATCAGAAGTGGGATAATTGATTAGGATCCCTTTTCACCTTGACAATCAATTGTTTTAAGCGGTGACAGTGTGTCTGGTGGAAACCGAATAAGTCAGGCTTACGTACGATAGCCTGAGCACACTCAAGGAAGGACGGTAGATCTGGAAAGTATTCCGTCAGGTTTATATTGCGTTTCCTGTATGTATTTTGTAAGAAAAGTCTTATTTGTTCGGGGGGGGGGGGGTAGGACCTTGACTGGTCAGCTTCTCAACCGTTTCCACCTGACTGTTCCTGTTTGCTTCCTCCAGGTCAGATTTGTCAGAGTCGGTTTTAGTTTCCGAGTCACACAAGCTTGTCCTGTCCTGCATATCGATACTGTGGTCAGTATTGATACACGGATCTGTACTGGTTACCAGGTCTATGTGCTCTTCCATTGTGGGAATATCTCCTGGTGAAGTAATGGAAATAATCGGGGGAGTTGATGAAACAGAAACACCATCAGTGGATGTAGCGATATCGCTTCCCTCGACCGTCACGGTGTTATCGACCTCCAACGGCGTGGAGGTATACAGTACTTTGGGGGTCTCTTGTAAAACATCCATTTTAACATTTCCTGTGTTTCCAGCTTCACCACGTGATGGACTGGGAGCAGTAACAGGGTTAACATTTGTTTCACTATTTCCTGCTGACAAGTATTTAGCGTTAACATTTGTTTCACTATTTTCTGCTGACAAGGATTCAGGGTTAACATTTACCAAAGTGACAGCAGGATCATCACTAGTGGTCTGTGTATCACCGTCAATGGACTTTCCAATAGGAGAGTTTTTAACAAGTGAAACCGTTTTGTTTACTTCGATAACAGGTTAAGCCCTCTCTGTCATGGAGACGTTGATGTCCTCACCGGCAAGTAGGGTAAACTTGTTGGCCGTGGGTACCGGGGTCCGGGTCCATTCCGGGTAAACATTGTCGAGTGACGTCAGTCACAACTGCGGGAACATTACCGACAGATTCCTCGTTTGTAAATGCTCCTTTCTTCTGGGTTAAACGACCATCAGGTAAAGTCTTCTTCTTCCTTGATGAAACGATGGTGAAACCATCCCAAACATTCGTTTTGCTGTTTAGACTATCGGACTGAGGGACTGGGGGTTGTTACCAGACACGGGATTCGCTTCCTTCACAGTCGAGGAAAAAGAAGAAGAAGAAGAAGACGTATTCTTGTTGACGAGGTTTGTTTCATCGTTTAACGAAGTCGCCTTTGGGAAAGAACGTTTCAAGTGTCCGAAATTACCACATTCGAAACATTTCAAGGTGTCAGTGGTTACGTAGACTTGGTAATCATGATTATCAATTTTGAGTTTTAAAACAATGTTCAAGGTTCTTTCAGAGTTAGAGGGAGGAAGCACCACATAAGCTTGTCTCCGAAAAGACATCACATGCTTCGTCCGATCGTCCTGGCCACGTAAAGGTAACATCGTGATCTGAGAAACCACAGAACCATAACGAGATAGTTCGGAGATCAGCGTTTGATTCTTCAGGAAAGGAGGAGAGTTCGAGATCATGACCTTCACGGCCGGTGTGTCCAGAGGGGAGACGAGCACGAAATGTCCCTCATCTGTTGATAGTCCAGTGGATACAATGCTGTGAACCAGTTCTGTCTCAGACACGAAGATAACCACACGTTTGTTCATTCGCGAGGCTGCACGAACTTTGTCAGTACCGATTATGTTTCCCGTACCGATAACGAGATCCTCGACGCTGACGTCGTCGGGTGGGACACAGACGACGCCATGTTTTCTTGTTAATGCTTCAAATGCCGAATAACGGGAAAACGAAATCTTGTTTAGGAGGGGAGGAGGGGTGATTGCTCTCGTGCAGTAATTAAATACGAGCCGAGACAGGTTTCCAAAGGAAATAAACACAGCCACAGTGAAGAAAAAAACAATCAGTTGAAGGCCTGGGATGGGCCGCCAACGAAAAGCTATCCACACGAAGCTGTGGGCTCTTTCTCTCTCTATCTCAGGGAAAAGGTATGCGAGGAGAAAACAGGGGGATGGGGAGGGAAGGGGAAGAGATGAACCGAAGGGCAAACCGTGAAATAACAAGGACAGATGGGCGGGGTGGGGTGACGACGGCACGAGGGAAGGCCGAAGTGCGAGGTCTAACGAAGAGGGGAGGGTGGGGG
>NC_140963.1:120765693-120840693 GCF_056783735.1 Eptatretus burgeri | reverse complement strand
CTCTCAAACAATAATAATAATAATAGTAAAAACTATCACTTATAATGCTTCATCTTCCTCTTTCACACGTGTGGTACTCTTCACTGTATCATAATGCACTACTCTTCTGCTATTTAAACAGAATGCTCTCAATTCAATCTCTCCTTCATACCTTGCCTAAAAAATACAACTGTTACAGCATTTCTTCTCTCCATTCTCTGAATTTGCCTTTATTGCATCTCTAAAGAATTGTGTTAAATCGCATCTCTGACCTAAAACTTAAAAAAAAAAACCCAGTTTGCTATTAATGTTCGCTTTCCATCAACCATTCTTTTTTTCCAATTTCAGTGCCAACTCACCCCTCTCACCCCTCACTCTCAAAGCAACCATCCCACTCTTCTCCCTAAAGCCTCTTCCAACTTCTCTCAAAAACTCCCCCCTCACCTTTCTCCCACCATTCATCCCCCTCACTCATCCTTCTCAAAGTTGCCCCCCCCTCTCATCCACAAAGCTGCCTCCTTCCACTGCCCTCTCACCTCCATCTCTTCACTCCACCTCCTCAAATCCTCAACTGCCTTCTTCCCCTCTCTTGTCCCCCCCTCTCCCCCAGTACCACAGAGCCTTTTCTCCTCCTCATCCGGCCCGCTCCCCTCGCTATTCTGGATTTCCCCACACTCTTTCAACAACCCTCCTTACCTCCCCACCCCTCGTCCCTTGTCCTACCCTCCCCCTCCCCCACCCCCTGCACCCAAAGCCTCCTCCCCTCTCTCTCCATTAAAAGTGTGGACCTCAAATATCCGGGACCTTCGCTCAAACCTTTCAGATCTTTCCAGACAGGATGCCACTGACAAACCAGACATAATCTGCCCAACAGAAACTTTCCTCCCCCAAGACGTGTCTGACTCCAAAGTATCTCTCCCTGGTTACTCCCTCCTCCGGTATGACAGATCTGAGCCTCGTCCTGGTGGAGGAGTTGCTCTCTTCATCAAAGACTCTATTCCTCCCTCTCCATGCACTGCCCTCACTCTCCCACACCCCCAGGAATACCTCTGGCTACGGCTTCCCCTCCACTCCCACCTCATGTTTATATGCGTACTGTACCGTCCACCGAACAGTGATTACTCCATCTACACCTCACTATCCGAAAACATGGACCAACTTCTATCTTCTCATCCAGACTCTCTCTTCCTCATATGTGGCGACTTCAATTGTCATCATGTCAGTTGGCTAGGTGTGGGTACCTCTCTCACCTGTCATGGCACCTCAGCAAAAGGTTTCTGTGACTCAATGGGACTGACTCAATCGGTCAATTTCCCGACCCAGATCTCAACCAATGGTACTCCATCTCTTCTGGTTCTGATTTTGACAAATTTCCCTGACAATATCTGTTGCTCTTCCACCGCTCCAATCGGTTCTTCTGACCACGTCCTTGTCAAAGTGGACATCTCTCTGGCTATTGTCAGAGAACCACCTCACCGCCGTCGAGTCTGGCATTTCACTAAAGCCGACTGGCAGGGTCTCCAAGCAGCCATCAAACTTATAGACTGGTCTCCTATCGCTATTTTCTCCAACATCAACTCATCCTGGGAATTATTTCAAAGAAACTTGCTCTCCCTCATGCACAGATTTATCCCCTCTCGTCTTCAGTTGTCCTACCCTTCCTCCCGCCCTTGGTTCATTGAAGCTTGTGGTGAGGCAGTTGTCCTGAAACAACTTGCCTTTGCCTCCTGGAAAGCAAACCTAACTGAGGGTAATCTCAGTTCCTTCCATAAAGCTCGGAACAAGTGTGTATCTACCCACAGGAGAGCCAGAAAACATCTTTCTAATCTCAAGTCTGAACTTTCAAACCTCTCTCCCTCCTCAAAATCCTGGTGGGGTCTCATGAAATCTGTTTCTGGTGTATGTTCCCCCTCCCATCCCTTCCCTTACCTCAAATGGCCGCACTGCTGATACCGCACGTGAAAAAGCTGAATGTCTAAACTCGGTGTTTGCATCGAAATCTTGTGTCCGAAACCCACCGCTTTCTGTACCCACCTTACCCAGTCGCACAAAACTGTCACTGGGATCTGTGTCCTTTTCTCCTGACAAAGTGGAGAGCTTGCTGTCAAACCTCGACTCAGATTCTGCAACCAGTCCAGCTGGCATCAGGCCACGTGTCCTAAAAACCTGCTGCTCTGCTCTGACTCATCCTCGCTCTGTTATATTCACTCTCTCATTTGCTCAAGGTCATCTGCCATCTGCTTGGAAATCAGCAAACATTACTGACCTGCATAAAAAGGTGCAAAAACAGATTCCTGCAACTGCAGACCAATCAGCCTTGTCGCAATCATCAGCAAGGTTATGGAATCCATCATTGCTTCAGACATACAATCCTTCCTCTTCACCAATGGCTTGATTTCCGATCATCAATTTGGTTTCAGACCAGGTCACTCTACCCTGGATATGCTGCTTCTGCTCTCAACAATGGATGGAGGTCCTCAATGCCGGACACAAAATCAGTCATATCTCTTGACATATCGCGTGCGTTTGACACGGTCTGGCACCCTGCCCTTCTCACCAGATTCTCTTTCTTTGGTATTCAAGGCCATCTCCACTCATGGCTCGTAGACTTCCTCTCCTGTCGCAATCAACGTGTGGCCCGGAATGAACCAACGTTCTCTCATCCCCTTTTCCTCTCCAGGCTGGAGTTCCTCAAGGCAGCGTTCTGGGCCTGTTCTTTTTCTGGTTTTAATCAATGATCTCTCTGGCTCTCTGGAAAATCCTTTTTATCTCTTTGGCGATGACTCCACCCTCTGTCGTACCATCCCTCAGACCGGCAAGCAGCAGCCACTATGCTCTCTGCAGATCTGGGTAAAATCACAAACTGGTCCAACATGTGGAACATATCTTTCAATCCTGACAAATCTCACACTCTCACTATCTCTCTCCGAAAGGACCATTTGGAATGCCCCCCACCACCCCCATCTACTTTCTCAACAATCCTCTGGAAGAAGTCCTTTCATTCAAGCTTCTGGGTCTCACTATCTGCCATGATCTTTCCTGAGAAAACCACATTTCCAACCTGGCCTCCAAAGCCAGTCGCCGACTGGGAATCCTCTGTCGTGCAGAGTCCTTCCTCGGCCAACCTGAGCTCCTGACCACATACAAAGCTTTCATCCGCAGCCTGATGGAGTACTGCTCTCCCCTTCGGGCTGGTGCTCCTACCTCTCACCTTTCTCGGGTTAATACAGTGGAAACCAAGGCGGTTCAGATCATTGGTATCATCAGTGTGGGAAGGACAAAACAGTGGGGAACAGAGACATTAGGAGATCTGTGGAAGGGAAACGGATGGGGCAAGGAACACGTGGAATACAGGATGGACATTACAGGGACTTTCAGGAAGGAAAGCAGGGAATTTCAAGGATGTAGGTTTGGGGTGGATTAACGGGGGTAGAAAAGATCAAGGATTTGGATGGGGGTGAGTAGGGTGAATATACTGATTCTGGCTCACTTTTCCCTATGTAAATGAATGGAGGATTTTCAGCGATTCCCTTTTTTTCCCTAAAAATAACCCCCCTTTTTATCCCAAGGTATATTTATTTGTCTCCCCTTTTAACCTGGAGGTTGAACCTCATTGAATTGAACACCTGGGGGTTGAATAGCTCACTCATTGCACCTATAAAGATTTGTTCATTCTCAAATTCCTTCAATAGTTTAATTTTCTTTGCACAATAATCCCCATCTAAAATATTGAAAAACAAAACATTTGAATCTTTATATTTTTTAAGATACCCCTTTTGTGCCATTACGAAATGATAAACTTCTCTTAATGCTCTTGTTTGACCACCTCCTGAGCCACATATCATTTTGAGATTATAGTAAATTGTTTTTTCATTGTTCAATTGATAACCATCAAAGTTTTCAGTCCATTCAAGGATATTCATTTTTTTCTTTACATCCTCTAACTTACTAGTTTTTAAATTGATTCGCTTATTTGTTTTATTTACCTTTGTTTTAGTTATTTTTTCAATAAGACTTATTTGATATTTTTCACATTCATTATGTTTTCCATTTATAGACCAAGATTGAGATTTTCTCCACTCTTTAGTTTGATTAATACTTGGTTTAACCATTTATATATTGCGAAAAAACGTGGCGGTAGCCCTTAAAAAACCCTAACCCATCTTCCCATTGTTAAAACACAATCTATTCTATTCACTCTATCATACAATATCCATATGAAACACAATCTATTCCATTATCTAAAATAAATCTCTCATCATCAAAGGCTCCTAATGCCTTTTTATTTACTTCTTCACTATATATGTTATGTTTATAACTTCTTATTGTATTCATTTTCCTATATTCTTCTTTCTTATTCATCAAACAATTATAATAATTTCTAAAAGTTATTGATTTCTTTATTACATATTTCTTTATTCCCTTTAAACTCTTATCAATCTGATCACCATACTTATAAGTATATGCCTTTGCTCTCAATCCAATAAACTCACTCATTACTTTTCCACCCAACTCATCCTTAAACTTACCAATAACCTTTTCATTCTTTTTGGAAAATAACTCACTCTTCTTGCTGAAATTACTTGTATCATATACTCCAATATTTTTCTTCATATCTTCATAAACATCATCAGTTTTTATATCTAGGATAAAACTATCAGTGTCCATATACAACAATGAAACATTTTCACCATACTCTTTCTTTAAGTCATTATACAAATAATCATACATCAATATCTTTGATAAATCAAGAACTGCTGTTCCAATATAAATTGGTTTATCCATTACAATACTTTCCTTTTTCATATGAATTGCAGAAAAGTTCTCTGAAAAAACCTCTTCTCTCTCAAAACTTGGTTTATTTATCAATCTCGAAGCTTCTTTCCAAGATGTTGCGAATCTAATGTTTTGCCTGTTTCTAACATTTTCCATAGTCTTTCCATCCATCCACTGGGACCATACTCTGTGCAGAGCGTTGGTGCTGCCAAAGCAGTCTCCTTGGCTATTGGGTACAATCCTGGACAGGTCGCCACTCCGACACAGGATACCAGCATGCTGGCACTCATTTTGCCGACCTCGGAAGGATGACAGGCAGAGTCAACCCCACCTGGTATTAATTCAACAGCCGAGTGGGATTTGAACTCAGGATACTCGGATCCTAAGCCCACCACCCTAACCATTAAGCCAACACCAGGCATAGTCTTTCCAAATACAGCATTATTCAATAATTTATAAAAGTCCCCTTCAAATTTTACTTTTGTATTTGCTCTCATATCTGTATTGAATTGAATATACTTTTTCACCCAAGGACTTTGTTTAAATTTTAAAACTCTATGAATTTAAGCTACTCTCAATCCTTCTCTCAAAAACTGTTTTAAGCTTCTCTGATGCAAAACATATCCCTCTTTATCATAGAATGTTGTTAATAACTTTTCTGTTGATTTGCCTTTAATATTAAAACTTTTATGATAATCACTGAACCATTCTTTCTTTGGGGTTTCTTTCTCACATGCAAAAGGAAGGTCTTTATGCTTATTATGAAGATCACTCGGGTACCTCAAATCAACTTCAAAATAATAACCTTCTTCTTCGTCATTCAATTCCTCTTGAGAAGAAATAACAATATTCATCAAAGCCTTTTCATAATCCTTTTCTTCCACCCACTCTAATTTACCATAAGGTAGAGATTGAGACATTGCCCATCCATACAAATTATTAGCATCAAAATACATCAAATAATTACTATCTTTTTCACTATCATAATTTGGAAGATATTTATTATTTGCTTTAGCATATCTTTTTGAACATACTTGTGATATTCCACCTCTCTTGGACTTCTCAATCATCAAAAGCATATCAACATCACTGATTAAATCTATATCTTGTTTTGTCATTTTCAACATTGCACTCCAAGCTAAACCAGGAGCTGTGAAATAGTGGGCAGGATCTAATCCATAACAATTTTTATTATGACAGAGTGATCTAAAAGCCTCAAACACATTAGCGAACAATAAAACATCTGTTTTTAGATATAAATCATGATATTCTCCAAGGTTCTTTATCTTAAATATTTTCCATATTTCTTGTGCGTGTTCACATTCCTTATCACTTATCTCTTCTTCATAAAGGTTATTATAGAAACTTTCTTTTGAAGGAAGTTGTGTTTCTTTAAATCTCATAAATGAATCCATATAATCATAAGGATAAATTCCCTTACTTGTAAGAATTTTCTCTTTACTTTGAATTTCATTCCTTGTTTGAATTTCCTCTCTCGTAAGAATTCCTTCTTTAATCAGAATTTCATCTTTAATCAGAATTTCATTCATTGTTCGAATTTTCTTTATAATTAGAATTTCATCTTCAGTTAGAATTTCTTCATTAATTTCCTCATTAATTAGAATTTCCTCTTTACTTTGAATTCTCTCTTTAATCTGAATTTCCTCTTTAGTGAGAATTTCCTCTTTTGGAAAGAATGAATTAAGATTTGGAAAAGAGTCCGTGGAGCTTAGATTTGATACGAGGTTGGCTAGTGGTGTTCCCATGAACTTGTAAGAATCTAGAAACCTAATACGAGTTAAAGGTTTTGTGAATATCATTTTTGAAAATAAAATATACTTTTGACTTGTGTTTGTTATGGCAGAAATATTCCCTGGTGTTTTTGAAAGTTCATTTATAAATAGATGTGTATCATAGTTGGCGCTGTTGTGAAGAAAGACTGGAATAAAAGAAGGTAATTTATAATTAAGATTACAACAGGAATGAGCGGGACCTCTATATTTACCAGTAAGATGACAATGATCTCTAACTTTAGACTCCTTAATTTCCCCCTCACAAATATGACAGATATTGTTCTTTCTAAATTCTAATTTTTCTTCTTTGGTTAATTTCATCGGTTCATTTGTTTCTTTCATTAATTTAGTGAGTCTTATACAATCCTTTTCTAATCGTTTTACAAACTCTTGTGAAGCATTTTTTCCACTATAATGTTCAAGTTTATTATACTTTTCTCCAACAGATGATTTGATATAATAACAGAAACCACAAGGAATATGTTTTTGATATTTATTTGTATATGATTCTTTTGGATTAGGAGAAGCAGTATTAATCTTTTTAAGGATACACTCAAAATCAGCGTATATCACAAATGGGTGCATGATAGATTTATTATAATCTTCAAAAGAAATCTTTTCACCAGGTTTAGGCATTGTAATTACAGCTGATTTATGATTACTACAATATTTTGAATGTTGTTCAAATCGTTCTTTTGTATGAAATGAATTAAGACATCGCTTGCAAGGATATATTTTGTTTGCTGTTCTGAATACCTGAGAAGAGATTAATCTTGATAAATTATTGATGTATGTGTAATGTGAATTCTTTCCAACACTAAAATATAAAAGATCAATGTGTGTTTCTTCATTTTTATAGTTGTTTGAAATTTTTAATATTTGAACTTTGTTTGTATCCGTTAATCCATATACATTAATAGAAAGATTATTCTTTTTCTCAAATTTAGGAATATCTGTTAGTGGCATTGGGAATTTAAAATCTTTAATGTCCAAGGTATTCTTATATTTCATATATTGTTTTACTCTTTCTGAATTACATTTTGGTGGATGACAGTGAGCAAGAACAGACCAGAGAAAACATTTATTATCATTGTTCTTAATATTAACAACTGCCTTCTTTAGTTTTATTTCTTTTGGTAATTCAATATAAGAAGAAGCTTTAAGAGGGTTTGATTTTAGAATGTGTATATCTAAAAAGATGATTTTTTTAATATTGAATCCACTTCCTACCACTGTATTATCAACATCCTCCTCTTGTCTTGATAGTTCTTCATAAACCCCACTATTCAAAAAATCTTGAAATGATGTTATAAAATGAAGATCTGTTCTCATATAAGGAGTATGTTCTTCATCTTGTCTTTTCATATTCATTTTCACTCCCATATAAAACTTTAAAGTTTTCATTTCTTTTAATGTCTTTTTAATAAAATTTTCAACATCGGGTTTCACTATTTCAATTGATTCAGCTATTGATGATGGACCGGGTTCTCCAAATTGAAAAATCCTTATTTTTATATGCCCTTTAAATTCCCCATCAGTGTTTTCAATATAATAGTCTCCCTTTACTTTAAACTCATTTTTCTTGTGTTTTTGTGATTGAAGATGTCTATTATAACTACTCTTCAAAACATCCTTTGAACAGATATCACAATGTTTTCTTTCCAAGTCAAGAGGAGATATTTTATGAAATAGATTAAATGTGTGTTTGTTGGTTCGGAGGTGTTTTCTATAATGTTTATATTTGTGATTACAAACATCGCAGTATGTTGTATTCACCATATTTATATAATAAATCTTTGCTTAAACTAAAATTTTCTTGATGAAAATTTCGTTTATTTTACAGGTGAATCTGTGCTTAAAACCATTTTATCCTCCAACTTTTTCACTTAATAAATACAATGTTTCAAGACACAAAAGACAAGTTTCAATCAATCTCTTCATTTGTTAAAGATACTGAGAAATATGTCAAGGATGTAAAATTGAACAAAGATAAATATAACAACTATTGGATAAAAACTATTATGGTAAATAACATGAGTTCTTCAATTTCCTTCAGTGGAAGGGCTTTTAGTATACCTGGTAGAACATCAATTAAAGTATCTCTAACAAAAGTTTTTCCTCTCCTTCGAGCAATATATTCAAAACTAGAAAAAGCAATGAAACAAGAAAAAGTATCAAAAAACAAAAACCTTATGGATGAAGCTTTAGAAAGAAAAGATAAGACCATCTGTAATATGCAAGGAGAAATTTGTATTTTTTTCAACAACCCTAAAGATGTAAATCCTGATGAAATAAAGGATGTTAATATATCAGGTGAAATGACATTTCGTTCAATAGTAATTAACGATCATTTTAAAATTACCTTTAATATAAAAAAATGTTGTCGTTGAATCTGATAATGAAAAAAGTATATCGATATCGATGGTAATATTATTAAATATGAGTCAATATACAACTGAAAGTATAGATGAATTTCAGTTTAAGTAAAGTTTTACTTTATAAATATGCTAGACTTTCCTGATTCTCCATATGACAAATTTGAGAATTGTCCTGCGTGTGAAAGACGGGGATTAAACACAGAGTCAAAAGCCTATAAACAATGTATATTCTGTGATTATCTTCTAATTAATGATAATAAAAAATATAAAAAGGAAAATAATTCTTTTAGATTTACACCAAAAATGAATTACTTTACAAGATTGATTAGAGAAATGAATGTAAAGTAAGAGGGTGATAACACACCTTTCCTTACAAGGGAAGAAACTGAACGTATAAGAGAAATTTTCAAAGGATTGTTGTTATATATTATTCATGGATGTAATTTTCAGGGAAATATCAACACAAGATATTGTATAAATAAAATAATGGATTATCTTGAAATTAAACCTGAACTTAGGATAAAATATAGAGTTTCTAAAAAAGCCAATAATAAATTAAATAACCTGTTTTCCATATATATATAAATGAATGATTTTTTACCTATTTGGGAAAATAAGATAAAATTTAACAACCATAAAAATCTCCCAAATTCATTAAGATGTCTCATAGTTGGTTCAAGTGGATGTGGAAAAACCTGCTTACTTTTAAAAATGCTCCTCACTCCCAACTTTTTAGATTATGATAATTTAATAATTTTCACAAAGTCGAGTTTTCAACCAGAGTATCAACTACTCTCACAAGGTTTTAATGATGGTCTTCAAAAAGAAGATATAACCGGTTTATTAAAACGTCAAAAAACCTAAATGATTATAACATTGAAGATATAATTCAACTATTTTGTGATACACAGAGATGTAAAAAGAAATCAAATCTTATAACTTGTATTCTTAGTGATAATACAGATGATATACCGTCTCCCCAAGATTTGGATAAATCAAAAAAGAACCTCGTTATCTTTGATGATTGTGTTAATGAGAGAAACCAAACGGTAATGGACAGCTACTACACAAGAGGGAGACATTCTTCTTGTAATTGTATTTATCTTAGTCAATCGAACTTTCAACTTCCTCGTCGTTCCATCAGAAACAATACTAATACTTTTAATTTATTCAAGTTAAATTCAATAGATATCAATAATTTTTTGGAGAGATAATTGTTCTACATTATGTAGTAAAAAGAAATTTGAGGATTACATGAAGCACACGACTGAAAAAAAATAAATATATTGTTGTGAAACAAGATGAGATATTAAGGGATATATTTTTGTTTTATAAACAATTACATATATAAATGACAACTATTATTATAAATCTTATGGGTAAATCTGCTTCTGGAAAAAAACTTTCATAAATCAAGGTTCTTGTGTAGTACAAATGAGAATATTGTAAATTTACTTAAAAAACACCCCGTGATACGCATTGTATCAACAACAACGAGAGCAATAAGACCTGGAGAAGTAAAAGGTGAAGATTATCACTATATTTCAGTGGAGGAACATATGCGATTGAGGAATGAAGGACAAATATTTGAGGAGGTTTCTCTTGGTACAACAAAATATTCACATTGTAAGAGTGAGTTAAGGAAACTAAAATCTGGTGGTGTTAGGATATTAGAAACTAATCCAGAAGGAACGAGACAAATTATTAAATATCTGAGCGGAGTGAAGATTTTATCATTCGATTTTGATGTTAATGAAGAAACTCAACGCAAACGTATGAAAAGCAGAGATGCAAGGATTAGTGAAGAAGAAATTACAACTCGCATTAATGTTAATAAAGAATTTGATGAAATATTTAAAGAAAAGGATTTAGTTGAACACATCTACTTGAATGATGAAGAAAAGGAAAATTTCCCTGTTGATCTTTACAATTTATTCAATGATATTTTACAATAAATAAATGGATGCAAAAGAAAGAGCAAGAAGATTTAAGGAACATCAAGAGTTGGTTTCAAAAGTTGTAAAACAACAGGAAGACATAAAGAAGAAACGCAGACAGAAACTAACGGGCGAAGAAGCATTTGAAAGAAAACAAGAGAAATTTTTTAAACCACTTTTAAAAACTTCCCAAGAAAAAATGAAAGATGTTTCCACAGTAGAATATACTCCTAAAAAACTTAAAATGTTAAAAGATTTTGATCAAATGACGGAGGAAGAATGAGAGCATTTAGGAGAATTAGAATATGATGATGAAGGTTTATTTCAACAACTGGAAGAGATTAATCAACCCCCTGATTATATTGTGAATGCTGTTCAAAACAATGAATATTCAGCGGATTCAAAAACCAAAGCAGGACTCATTCCAACAGAACAACCAGCAATATTTCATCTTGTTCAAGAAAAGGTATTGATATTTAATGATGAATTAAGGTTCTTGGGTTCTGCTCAACCCCCTGTTAAACTAACTCCGAGATTAATGTTTCTTCTCACAAAAGATGGAAGACAAGGTTCAACTGTGAGGGATGAATCAAAGTATATTGATAAACCATTGGATATGGAAAATAATGATGATAGAGTATATATTGATCTGCTGAACACTCTAAATTATAAGGTTATTCTTTCTGGTAAAAGTAGGAAGAATGAGAAGGAGAAACACATTATTCAGGCTTTAAGTATCCTTGGTTCAGGTGTTAGTTTTCTTCCAAATGACCCATCGCAATTAGTTAATTGACTGTTATTGTTGTTAGGTAGTAAGAAGGCTGGAAATAATTGTTTTAATGAAGCATCAGCCATTTTAGACCAGTTGATGAACATGAAAATAATTAATAAATATCAATAGAAAGACATTTTATCTCATATTAAATAAGATGAGAAGCACAATCCTTAGTTTCAATTTCACAACAAGCGACCACACATCTTCATTCCCATACCCACTACAACTTGACACAACAAAAGAATATGAGGCATCTTTATTGTCCATGGAAACTTATAATACCTTATTTAATATAACCGAGAAAAATGACAAGTTTAGTTATAATCCGGGAAGTGGATACAAAACGATAACAGTCTCACCCGGAGCATATGAGATTTCTCAAATATCTTCCGAAATTGCTCGTCTTATGAAAGAACAGGGTGATGAACCAAAAAATATTGTTATAAACATTCAAAAACATACTTCAAAATCAATGATTAAAGTTAAAAATAACTACAAGGTTGATTTCACAATTGATAATTCATTTAGAGAGTTATTGGGTTTCTCCTCAAAAAAGATTGAAACTAATGGGACGTTTTACAGTGATAATGTCATTCAAATAACCTCAGGAATAAATTCAGTGTTAATTCACTGTGATTTGATTGATGGTGCTTATAATGATGGAAAAAAAACAAATACAATATTTTCATTCAGCGCATACTCAACCCCAATTGGTTATAAATTCAATATGGAACCCAAAAATTTGGTTTATCCACCTGTGCCAGGAAAAACCATACACAGAGTAAATTTTAGGATAACCGACCAAGATAATCGTGTGATTTCTTTTAATGGAGAAGTTATATCCATCAGAATTCACCTACGTGAAGTTTTCCAATAAATAAATACGATGGTTATTGTGAGGAAACACGAGTTTGGAAAATATAAAATAATTACAGGGGATGGGATGTTCCTTTCCCCATACTACAAGGGTGAAGGTATGTATCTTGGTAGAGGATACTATAAACCTAAGAGACAAAGGGGTGTTGGACATCAATTTAGAGGAGATGGGATAATTGATACTTTCATGGGTATTGGTTCAACTATTCTTAAACATAAAGATCTAATTGGTTCAACTGCTTCTGCTGTGGGAAATGTAGCAGGTGCTGTAAAGAGTATAAAAGATGCTCAGAAGGAATCTCATAAATTACAAGCAATAAAAGAAATTAAGAAAAGCAAAACTCAGTTGTCCCCCCAAGAACGACAGAAAATAATTCAAATACTTGGATCAGGGTTTCAAAAGTTTTAACATATTTTTTCCTAAATAAATGCAAGTATGGAAGCAATTGATAGTATCTATGATTTGGATGATACTATTATTATCTCAAACTCCACTAAAAAAGAAGATTACTTCAAGGTAAATGCAATAACTGGAACAGACTGGAATACGAATGGTACAAAATTTTTGAAATAATCAACAAACCTATTTGAATCTCTCCGAAAGTTTCTTGTTGTGTAAATTTAAATTCACTAAGGCTGGGAATAACACAAACGCTACACTTGTAAATGATTTCTTCTGGAAAATGTTTGATAGTGTGCGTTTGTATATTGGAACACAAGAAGTTGAAGCGGTTGATTATGTCTCTGCTGTATCTGAAATGATGAAATTTACACTCTATACATTCAGTGATAGAATGGGAAAGGGGTCTGTCGAAGGTTTTATTCCTGATATGTCAACGGGAACAAACACAGACCCTGGATATACTCAAAGGAAAGTAATGTATAATGATGATACAAAAGCAGAAAATAGTTTTACTGTGGCAGTTCCTCTTAAAGGTATATTTGGATTTTGTGATCATGATAAAGTTCTGTGTGGTCTTAAAATTAGATTTCAACTACAAAGGAATGATAATGAAAATCGATTGCTTTTTGGTGTTGGTAATGCTTTTAGTGATCAGAATAAATTTGTAATTGAGGAGATGAGTTGGTATATCAGTGAATATACTCCTAATCTTAAAACAGAAGAGATGTTGAATTGAAGACTTAACTCAAAGAAACCACTCAGTGTATCATACCTCAAAAGAAGATGTCAACACGTTAAACTCAACCAAACTACTTACACGTGGAATTTGGGTGTTCTGGAAGAAAAGCCACGATATCTGTGGATCATTTTTAAAAAGCCAGATGGTGATACTGCGACTGATAAGAATAATGCATTGAGTGATAATGCTAAGGTGAAACAACTTCGCGTTTCTCTAGATGGAACATTTTATCCACGAGATAGATTGGAAATTAATTGGGAAAAAAATGATTTTGCTGAAGCATACAAGTCTTACCAAAAGGTGTGTGAAAGTAATGGAAATAAAGAACCTATTTTGGATATGACAGCATTTAAAAGTTTGTATACAATCTATGCGTTTGACCTGAGCGCTCAAAAGGAAACTATAAAGTCTAATCGAGTGGATACTTCCCTATACATTGAAAGAGGAGAGAGTGAAGAAGTTGATACATATTGTTTGCTTTTGGAAGAAACAGAATTGCAGATTAATACAGATAATGGTGTGATGATTAGTCTCACATAATTTTTTGTTAAATAAATGAGTGGCAAAGTACCAACTGGGGCATATGTTAATCAAATCAATCTTCATAAACCATCATCTTGTGTTCAAAATCAAAAGCCTTGTACGATTAACGTTAATACAATTCAGAGAAAAGGAGCAGTAAGAATTGATGTTTTGCTCACAAGAGAACAGGTTAAAATCTTGAATGACACTGGCTCACTTAAAATTAAAATGACAAAACCAATGTTGAAAAAATATTCAATAAGAGAGACGAGTGGAGGATTTCTCCCATTTCTAATTCCTTTATTTGCTGGTTTAAGTGCGGTTGGAGCATTGACGGGTGGTATTTTAACAGCGGTGAAAACTGCCAACGAGAGGAAGGCTCAACTCCAGGCTCAAAAAGAATTGGAAAGACATAACAAGGAGTTGGAGAAACAAATTAGTGGAAGTGGTGTAATTGTAGATTTTGCTGAAGAACTTGAAGGTCTGCCTGATAAAGCGAGATTGTTAGTTGGAGATATGCTTTCTTCTATAGCACAAGCAGGTGTAAAATTAACGAAAAGAGTTAATTGATTATATCTTTCTAATAAATAAATGAGCATTTGTGAGTGGTTGAAAGAATTTGGAAAGAATACATCAAATTTACAACTTGTTAAATATTGTAAGAAATTAAAAATTCATAATGTGGTTATTTGTATGAGAGATGAATTAACAAATGTGCCGAAACATACAAAGAATATTATTATGAACTTAGAAGATAATAATGGGAACGGTTCTCATTGGGTTTGTATTTTTAATAGTCAAGACAAATATTATTTTGATAGTTTTGGTCTTCCACCACCTGTTGAAGTCATAAAATTCTTCAAAATGGTGTTTATCAAACATTTCAAGTCCAAGAATTAAATTCCAAGTGTTGTGGTCAATTATGTCTATATGTGTTATTTCAACTCAACAAAAATAAAAATTTTTATGATATTATTTTTAATCTAATATAAATGACTTATGTTGGTAAAGATGGTTCTATCTTTGGTGTATCTCAAGAACTGGATATTGATTTCTCAAATTATTACACAAAGGCACAGGCTGAACGACATAAATATAATATAACCAAAAATATTAACATGAAAAATGCTTATAAATTAAAAAATTATCCAAGCCCGACTGACGCGAATGACTTGGTGAGATTAAGCGATTTATCACAATATATATCCTTAAATAAAACTGCCGTGTATTCCAAAGATACAGAAGTGTTGATATCTCCAGGTCATACAGAATTCACAGTTCGAATTAAAATAATTTTTTTATAAAGAAGGGCGTATCGTTTGTATGAGAATATAACAATGGGGGTATGATATGAATGATTTTGGGTATAATTGGTCATTTAAAATTAACCTCGAAGACCTGGAACAATTAAATCAGTCTCGTAAGGAAGAATATTATCCACTTGGTATCGAGAATGAGTTTTGTGGGGCTACGATTAGTAAACAACAAATAAAAGAATTTAATAAGGGTAAATATAATAATGGTTTTGCCCTTGTTTATCTCATGAAAACAGAAAAAACAGGATTATATATAATAAGTAAGGAAATACAAAATGATTTAACTATGGGAAGATGGGGAGGTGTTTCGTGCCATAATATTATTCTAACATATATTTCTAATACATAAATGACAGCAAGAAGGCTTCAAGAAAATCATCATTTCTGTGTCCAAGCATACCCTCAAGAAAAGGGTATTCGGTATTTTAATAAATATGTTCTACAACATAAGAATGAGGTATTTTCAATAAAAGATTGGCATTATGCTGATGTTGATGTTGATAAACCGACAACTTTAGATTTAATTAGAATGTTAAATAATTAAAAAATTATAAAGTTAAGAAAAGGTAAGGCTCTTTTAGAAATTCAAAAGAAATTTTATTGGTTTCCTGTTGTAAAAAAAATTATTTTGGATACAGGAATAACAAGAAATCCTGATGAATATATGTATAATATTCTATGGGGTGTAAGTGATTCAAGGATAGTAAGGGATGAGGAAGGAGTTGAAGAAGAGAGGGAAGAGGAGGAGAGGGAGAAGAAAGAGAAGGAGGAAAAGGAGAAGAGAGAGAAGGAGGAGAGAGAGAAGAGAGAGGGAGGAAAGAGAGAAGAGAGAGAGGGATGAAAGGGAGAAGAGAGAGGAAAGAGAGTGGATGAATAAATATCAAAATATGGAAACCAGTGAGATTCAAAAAAGATTAAGTTTATTACAGAAAATAACTCAACCCACCGAGGAGGAAAACAAAGAATTGACAAGTTTATTTGCAATACTTTCAACAAGACTATTGACATCGGTAAGATATGTATTTTAATTCAAGTTTTTCATTTTGTTTCTTAAATAAATGGAGGAGAGAGTGAAGGCATTTCTAAGGATTCTTTATGTTTTAAAAATTAAGATTCAAATGTGCATGTTGGAAACTAAAAAGGTTTTTGCACTCTGCAGGAATTTTTCTCATAAATAAATGAGTTATTGTCTCAAATGTAAAAAGAAAACTAATACTAAAAATATTTCATATATTAAAAGTAAAAATAACAGGGTTATACAAAAAGGTATATGTTCGGTGTGTGGTTCAAAAAAAAATCAATTTATCTCCAAACACAAACTCGGAGGAGATATACAAAAGTTTTTATCAGGAAGTAAATTTACAACTACTGGAATACCAGGGGAATTACATCTTCCAGGGTATTCTTTGTGTGGTCCAGGCACAAACTTGGATAAAAGATTAGATGAGGCAGACAATCCTAAATCCTGGAGTAAACCAATCAATAGAGTTGATGAAGTGTGCATGAGACACGATATTGATTATGGGAATACCACAACGTTGGAAGAAAAGCATGAAGCCGATAGAGAAATGTTGTATAATTTGTCTCTGATACAAAATCCAACCTTGAGAGAAAAAGTTGATCGGTTCATTGTGAAGAAGATGATCAGTGCTAAATTGAAACTTGGACTTGGAAATTCAAAAAAACTTATAGGCTCTAATGATGCTATTAAGACTGAAGAGCAATTAGCTGATGAATTACATAAACCAATATTCACAAAGTTTCAGAGAAGGAAAGTTTATTCCAAGGAAGTTGATTATATCTGGTCTGCTGATTTGATTGAACTCAATAATGATAAGGGGTACAAGTATGCTTTAACCGTTATTGATTTGAGGAGTAGATATGCGTGGGTTGTCCCTTTAAAAAACAAAACAGGTAATACTCTTATGTTAGCTTTTCAACAGATATTTAATAAAAGTAAGAGAAAACCTAAAAAATTGTGGACTGATGAGGGTAGAGAGTTTTATAACAAGACATTTATGAATTTTCTAAAAAAATAACAGTATTACATTATACAGTACCTTTAATGAAGGGAAGGCAGTTGTTGAACGTTTTAATCGTACCTTAAAAGAGAGACTATATAAAAAATTCACACAACTCGGTTCACAACAATGGTCATCTTTTATTCAGGATATTGTGGATAAGTATAATGACACGATTCACACGTCAACAAATATGAAACCATCAGAAACATTTACAAAATTAAAATATGAAAAAGAGATTAATGTCAGAAAACCTAAGTTCAAAGTTTGTGATATCGTAAGAATATATAGGTGGAAATCTCATTTTGAAAAGGGTTTTACTAAACGATGGACGAAAGAACTTTTTAAAATTGTTGATGTAATAGATACGGTTCCTTGGACTTATAAAATATATGATTTGGAAGGGGAAGAGATTTTAGGTTCATTTTATTCACAGGAATTACAAAAGACAAAACTAAGGAAATAATATTCATGGGAGCAATGGGTTGTCCCTTCACTCCCTCCTACTATACACCTTTGTGGACACGAGAGGGACAAGTCCGAGGTGTATTACAGTATATAATGTGTGTCAAGGGGGACGTTCTTAGATCTGTGAACCCCAAACACAGAATCCTCAACTGAATAGTCAAGGCTTAACTTTTGTTTGTTGATGTGTGTGTGCGTGTGTGTGTGTGTGTCCCAACCCTCACATTCAAAATCTCAACCCCAACTCAATCCTTGCCCAACACAATGTCTTTTTCAAAATGAGATTTCCACCTATATATATTTTTTTTACGTTTTTTTTTTTCTCTTCTTCCAATTCTGTCTTTTAAGGCTTTCAGGTTTGATGACGTAAAAAGGGGGAGTAAGCCTGCACTTTCTTCCCAGAACTTTCTTGATCTTGCTCCCATCAAGCACCATCCGACAAAGAACTACATCGATAGGTTTAGATCCTAAAGAGTGATAGCAACTCCAAACGTCTCCAAAATATAAATAAATAAAATAATAATAATAAATAAATAAATAAATAATTAAATAAATAAAAGTCTCCAAAAAAGTTTCAAGTGTCCAACATAAACCCAACTTTCCAAGTCTTCAAGGTATAACCACATTCCCGTTGAGTTTCCAAGATATGTATCACATTGTGAGTTATCAATCCAGAACCCACATTTCAAGTATTCAAAGTAAAACCAACTTACAAAGTCTCTTAAGGATAACTCATTTCCTGATTTTTTCAAAATTTGTGAGTCTCCAAGGTAGGACCCATATTTAGAACCATCTTGGCAGAACCCTTTTCCTGAGTCTCCAAGGTAGTTATTTAAACCATCAAGGCAGAACTCATTTACTGATTTTTTCAAAATTTGTGAGTCTCCAAGGTAGTCCCCATATTTAGAACCATCTTGGCAGAACCCTTTTCCTGAGTCTCCAAGGTAGTTATTTAAACCATCAAGGCAGAACTCATTTACTGATTTTTTCAAAATTTGTGAGTCTCCAAGGTAGGACCCATATTTAGAACCATCTTGGCAGAACCCTTTTCCTGAGTCTCCAAGGTAGTTATTTAAACCATCAAGGCAGAACTCATTTACTGATTTTTTTCAAAATTTGTGAGTCTCCAAGGTAAAACTTGTATTCTGGCTCATCAAGGTATAACTTGTTCAGTGGGTATTGTCTTGATAACTCACAATGAGTACTATTGCTGTAAAACTCTTTTTCAGGATTTTGCTGGTCTCCAAGGTATAACTCTTTGGTTGGGTCATCAAGGACGAACTCGTTCTGTAGGTCTTGGTCGCTCATAAGGTCTTCAACCAAGCCAACAATTTTCCCCCAAGTTGTAGCAAAAGCAGTATTTTCATTTTGTATTTCAGATACAATTTCCTGTGAGAGAAAATAATAATGTATTAATTAAGTTATTTAATTATTAAACGAGTCGATGTTTAAAAGGAACTAAAAATAGGAAAATAAAAATCTTACCTCAACAGATAAGAGGTTTGAATCCAGTTCATCAACTTGAAGGTTTAGTTCCATACAAGTCAGAGAGTTCCAGGCAAGCACACAGCACACCATCACCAGCAAAAAAAAAAATGTTTAAAATGGAGCCTGGGCTTGAGGCTTTTATAGGGAAAGACTGTTGGGTGTGGTTTCCTGTGGAAATTCCCTGGTGGAATTTCATAACATGCTGGAAACCATTTCATAACATGGAAACCATAACATGCTGGAATTTTCTAGTGATTTCTTTGTGAGTCAGAGATGAACTGGAAATGATGTAAGAGTAGGTGTGGCTTAGCAAAAGTAGGCGGGGCTTAGAAAAAATGGGCGTGGCTTATAAAAAACCTCGTGAAAAGTGGGCGGGGTTTAGCAAAAGTGGGCGGGGTTTAAATAAAAGTGGGCGGGGCTTATAAAAATCGTAGAAAAGTGGGCGGGGCTTAGAGGAAAGTGGGCGTGGCTTATTGAATACCTTGTGAAAAGTGGGCGGGGCTTAAAGAAAAGTGGGCAGGGCTTTAAAAAATTCCATTTGTAAGTGGGCGGGGCTTATGAAAAGTGGGCATGGCTTAACAAAAAATAACCTGTGGCTCAGGAGGTGGTCAAACAAGTGCATTAAGAGAAGTTTATCATTTCGTAATGGCACAAAAGGGGTATCTTAAAAAATATAAAGATTCAAATGTTTTGTTTGTCAATTTGTTTAGATGGGGATTATTGTGCAAAGAAAATTAAACTATTGAAGGAATTTGAGAATGAACAAATCTTTATAGGTTCAATGAGTGAGCTGTTCAACCCCCAGGTGTTCAATTCAATGAGGTTCAACCTCCAGGTTAAAAGGGGAGACAAATAAATATACCTTGGGATAAAAAGGGGGTTTATTTTTAGGGAAAAAAAGGGAATCGCTGAAAATCCTCCATTCATTTACATAGGGAAAAGTGAGCCAGAATCAGTATATTCACCCTACTCACCCCCATCCAAATCCTTGATCTTTTCTACCCCCGTTAATCCACCCCAAACCTACGTCCTTGAAATTCCCTGCTTTCCTTCCTGAAAGTCCCTGTAATGTCCATCCTGTATTCCACGTGTTCCTTGCCCCATCCCTTTCCCTTCCACAGATCTCCTAATGTCTCTGTTCCCCACTGTTTTGTCCTTCCCACACTTGCCCCTCTTGTCTCATGCCCCCCTTGCTGTGCGTTGTGTGTTAAGGCCCTGTCACACTTTGACGATTTAGCCAGCATATGGCAATGTATCAAAATGTATGTAAAACGCTGGCGTACGCTGAACTATTGATGTTTTTTTTCAGTTTTGGGCGTATTCATAACGAGTTTGACGTTTGCATAACGTATTAGTAACGTACACAGAACCTTTCGATAACTTATAGATAACTTGTACCAACGAATGCTTTGCGTGTTGTCGGCATTCACAACTTTTGCCCAACAATAGTCTAACTTAGGCATAGCGCACGGCAGCGTATCGCCGACGATCATGTGGCGTAGCCTATTAATAGGCTGCCGCTCAACGATTCAAATCATAACCGCACTAGACATCGAAGTGTCTACTCACGTTGGTTCCTCCTGTGAAGGAACACTGACGCGTTCCTCCTGTGAAGCCCATTTTTATATACCAATTCCCCTAAACGCTGCCAATACGCCATTATACGGTAGCTGTAAGTTAGAAACATGTTCAGTAAGTTCTGTGGTTGTCCGGTAGACGTCAAATACGTCTACATACGTCAATATGTGTTGAAGATACGTTACACATAGGTTCAAAGCACGTTACTCATAGGTTAGAAATAAGTTTCGGGTACGCTAGACATTACCTCGACGTATTTCGACTTATGAGTAACTTACAAGTAACGTGTGTCAACGATCGCATAACATACCTACAACTTATGGCCAGCGTATGTGGAACGTGTGAGTCATACGCTGGCATACGTTGAAAATTTTTGAGCATGTTCAAAATTTGTCGACGAGCTTGGCGTACTATGACGTATGCCAGCATGCTTCAGCGTGCTCTTAACGTATACAAAACTTACCCATAACGTATTCGATGTGTGCCAGCGTATTCGCCATTTTTTTCATACGTCGGCATACGCTGGCAAAAACGTCAAGGTGTGACAGGGCCTTTAGCTCTCATACGAGCCTTGACAATGTACACAGCAACAACAACAACAACAACAACAACAACAACAACAACAAAAAAAATAAATGACCATTTCGAGTTTAGACCCTTCAGATCCTTTAGATGCGTTTAACTTCCAAGACCTTTAAGACCATATAAGACCCCTAAAACCCTTAAAGACCCTTTTGACCCTCAAGACCCATCTTGACCCTTTCAACCCTTTGGAGCTTTCGCACCTTTAGACCCTCAAGTCCCCAAAGAGTCTCAAGTTCCCTAAAATCCTTTTATACCTCAAAGACCCTGAAGACCGTTCAAGAACTTATAGACCTTAAAGACCCCTTAAACCTTTCAAACCCTTAGGACTCTAAGACCTTTTATACCCATAAGACCCCAAATAACCTTTAGACCCTTAAGACCCCAAAGACCCTTTAGAATCTAAAGAACCTTCAGAACCTTTAGATCTCCAAGAGCCCAAAACCCCTAAAGAACCTCCAGACACCTAAGACCCTCTAGACCCTTGAGACCCTCAAGACCCCTTAGACCCTTTTGGACATTTAGACCCACAAGAGCTCAAAGACCTTCAAGACCCTGAAGTCACTATTCCCTTTAGACACTCAAGACTGCTAAGGGCCTTCAGATGCTAAAAACGCATAAGACTGTCAAAACCCTTTTGACCCTTTAAGAACCCGAAGAACATTCAGACCCTTTCGACCCCTAAAACTGTTTAAGACCCTTAAGACCCTTTATCACCATCTACACCATCAAGACCCTAAAGACCCTGAAGACACCTTGAGGCTCTCAAGACCCTCAATACCTTCAAGATCCTTGAGACCCCCAAGACCACTTGAGACCCTTGAGACTCCTAACACCCTCTAGATCCTCCAGACCCACAAGACCCTTGAGAACCTCAAGACCTCTTAAGACCATTTAGACCCACTAAGACCACTAAGAACCCTGAGACACTTGAGACTCTTGAGACCCTCACAATCCTCAAGGCCCTCAAGAGCCCAAACACCCTCAATATCCTGAATACCCATGAGACCATTTAGCCCTTAAGACCCCTTAGACCCTTTCGAACCTTTTGACCCTCAAGCCCCAAAGACCCTCAAGACCCCTTTGACCCCAAAGTCCCTCAAGATCCCGAAGTCCTCTAAGACCCCCAAGACCTCTAAAATCCTCAACATGTCTAAATCCCCCAAGAACTCCAAGACCATGTAGCCACTTTCAAACCTCAAGACCCCTAATACCATTTGAGACCCCTAAAACCCATAACAGCATTTAAGACTCTTTAGACCCTCAAGAACTTCAAGACCCAAAAGACCCTCAAGACACTTTGGACATTTAATAGCCCTAAGACCTTGGATACCCTTTAGAGCCTTAAGACCCAAAACAACCTCAAGACCCCAAAGACCCATAAGACCCCAAAGACTCTAAAGACTGTTTAAGAGCTGATAAACCTTTAAGTCCCTGAAGACCTTTTAGACCCTCAAGAACCCTAGCACCTTTTAGAGCTTTCAGACCCCTTCATACCCTTTACCCCCCCTTTAGACCCCTAACACTGTTTAAGATATTTTAGACCTTTAAGACCCTTTTGACCCTTATGATCACTATGACCCTTTAGACCCCTAAGACTCTGAAGACCCAAAGACTCTTTAAAACCCCTAAGACTCTTTACTCCCTTTCGACCCTTTAGATCCCCAAGTCCCCAAAGACCCTCAAGAACCCAAAGATTCTCAAGACCTCTTCGCCATGTAATTAATCTCGGTTGTGTTCTGCTGCCAAGTTTCTTGGAGAACACTCGCCAAATGGCTTAAGCATTCAAGCAAGCACTCCATTCAAAACTGCTGATAAGGATTGGCTGGCTTGGCAAGCACTAGCTATCTGCTTGGGAACTGAATACACCCTTGGACATCTCAAAAGCATACAGCACATACAAAACTTCACTCTACCGAGCCGATTTTCATTGCCTCTAATTTTTATTTACTTTACATAATATGTGAATTACATGTCCATCCGTTGGTTTATAAGCCTTGAAAAGACGGGTGAAAACCAAAACTTTTATATTATTAAAGATTTCACTGTTACCTTTCATCTGCATTATGAGAACATACCTTCATTGGGTGGTGCCTATTAGACTGCTGCCATGATCGCTGCAAACAAAACATTCATTACCAAGTTTCCTCTGCATGAGTTGTCATCAAAATGTACTTTTTTCCTGAAAACAGTAACTTCATTTAATGATAGAAGACACGTTGTTCAGTCTTCAAATGTACACCAGAGGCCTGTGTGGCTTGTTCCAAGGCAAAAGGCAAAAACAAAATGGTGGATTGAGACACCTACCAGGGAAAGCAGGCTAAACAAGGATAAGGCTGTTTTTGTTTTTTTCATGATGATATGAGTTAATTATCTTCAAAAGGGGTATTTAAATTAATCCAAACACCCAATTTTTAACCTCCGCCATCGAAGATGGACAGAGGTTACTGTTTTCACCCCTGTTTGTTTGTTGTTTGTTTGTTTGTGAACAGTATTACAGAAAAACTCCTGGACCGATTTCGACGAAACTTTGTGGGGGGATTATGTATGGTCCAAGGATCATGCCATTAGATTTTGGACTTGGTCCACAGTCCAATATGGCCGCAATGGTGGCCAATTTGAAAAAAAATATTTGAATTTTTGTTTTTACATTTCTACGTTTTAAGTGATTTCCAACCCAAAAAAAAAAAATTTGTTGGAGGAAAAAAAAAAACAAAATTTTGTAACTTTAAAAAAAAAAAAATTTGGATTTTATTTGAAAAATATTTGAATTTTTTTTTTTGCATTTCTACATATTTTAAATGATTTCCAACCCCCCCCCCAAAAAAAGAAATTGTAAGAGAAAAAAAAAACATTTTGCACCTTTTTTTTTTCAAAAAAATTGATTTTTTGGGGGGGGGGGCATTTCTACATGCGCGTCGATCTAGTTTAGTTTATTCAATCGTGGTTCAGTAGAGTCTGATCCGTTTTGGCCTACAATGAATAGGATATCAGGTTCACTTAAGTGACCCAGCAGTATTGGCGGCGGAGGTTTTGCACTCCACAGAGTGCTCCCCCAACCTAAAATCCTAGGTCCACCCTTGGTGATGGAACTCGATCTGTGATCTGCTGTCTCGTCAAGTTAGGGGATTCGATTTGTATATGTCTTTGATTATACATTCATTTCTCCTGATTTTTGTATACATCTTTGTTTATACAATAATTTTCTGAACTAACCAATCTGTTCTTATAAATTCTTCATATAAAATGTCTTGGTGTATCCCATTGTTTATGGTGAATCCCATTTTGTGGCCTACTTCTCTGCCTTTGTTGAAAGGGTATCAATTTCATTTACAATCTTGGTTTCATTGTATTCTTCATTTTAGAGGTTTGTTTTCGGTTCTAACATAATATATTGTTGATGTGAGTAGTTCTTCGACACCTTTTCTTTTCGTAAGCTGATTTCTCATTCTTTCTCTAATCTCATCTTTCCTCATGGCTTTTTGTATTGTTCACAGGAATCATCACTATAATTCACGGACCGGTGGTGTGTTTGTTTGTTTGTTACTTGGCAAAAGTTTTTTTTGAGAAGTATATTGATCACTTCCGTTTGTTTGTCTGTCTGTTCATCTTTAATCGCCTACAGGTCACAATTTTAAACTGATCTTCACGAAACTTCCCCAAATGTTGGAGTTGGTGGTCCGACAGAATCCTATTTATTTTTGAGGTCAAAAGGTCATCATAGCCCAAAGGTCAACTTTTTCGAATCCAGAAAATCCCCAATTTTCATCCGATTGACTTAAAATCTGAAGAGGACTTGCATATTTGGTCATTGAATTCAACCACAAATTGTTGAGGTCAAATATGTTTTATGGATTTTGCAAGTATCGTGCTCTGCACGACGTCATCTTCTTGTTTGTTTTTTATGTCGCACTACTCCTCCCCAGTTCTGGGCCGATTACATTCATTTTACAAGGAATAAAAACTTCTTTTTTTCATGCAAAAAGGATGTAGGGATGTTACTCCAAAAAGTATGGAAACAAGGTACAGATGGTCACAAGAAATGATCATGTGAAATCATCTCTACATCTTTCTTTCAATGATGGTTGTCCCGATAAAAGACAAAGTTATATTGAGAACACACACACACCCACACACACACACACACAGTGTCTTGTGGGACTGACATTTTTTTCTCACACCATCCCGACATAGAGAGTGCAAGCGCACAATAATAATTCACGAACCGGTGTGTGTTTGTTTGCTTATCACACTACTCCTTCGACAGTTGCAGGCCGATTACATCCAGACTTGCTCCATAGGATCAGCAAGACCCCAATTAGTGTATGGGGGTGTTTTCTGTCTTTGCCGGTAGTCTTAGGGAGGAAGGGGGGGGGGATGCAAGTTCTCCATGTAAATGTGTATCGTGTAGTGCCATTCCAAGTGAGAGAGGGTATTACAAGTCCCACCCTTTACAATACAGTACAGTATTCCTGTCCCCACATTGTCCAGTGCAGTGAATTATGCAAGAGGTATTTTGGAGAGGTATTTTGAATTATACATTTGAATAAGGATAATAACTTAACCTCTCTGGCCTCTCCCATCTGGAGTGGGTGCTTTTATTAAGGTAAATTTGGGTCTTGATAAGAAAGGATGATAGCAGTTCAGTCTCACCCACCTCCCCCCACCGTTCGTCCCGTTGCAGCCCCAGCACTAAAACTCAATTTTGAGGCTTTCACCTCCCTACATAGTTTTTATTGTATCAATTTTCTCGCTCCAATTTCGATATGCCTGTGTCTGAGGGTATATGCTGGTGATAAAGGCAACAAACCGTTTTTGCTTGTTGTTCCAACACTTCGTCGATAGCTACATAATGGCTGAGATGTATATAAATGCAGAAGATTTGGAAAGAGTCAACGAATGCATCTGGGAGCTGGAAGTGGACCTGCAAAGAGCCAAAGACCACATTGAGCGGCTGGCAGCCAACCTGGACAATGCCTGGGAATGCATTTGAAGGCTGGTAGCCAGTCGTGGAACATTGTTGCAGTTTGCTAGTTGAAAAACATACATTTCGAGAAAGGTCTTACCAGGTTTATACGCTGGTGAGAATGGCAGCACAAAACCACTATACTTGGCTTGTTAGTGGGACAACTGAAACCTGTGCTAAGCATTGTGTTTGTGACCTGTGCAAACATCATAGGCAGTTGCTGCGAAAGAGGGGCACATTACCTTATCCGTGTCGAAGCTGTGGAATTAGCAGTTGGACAGAGTTAAGACTGTCAAAAGGCTGTGGGGGTATCAGAGTGCAGATAAAGTTTTTGCATAAAAAGTGACGTGAACGGAGGCTCTTTCAGTCTATACTAGTGCAATAGTTGTCGGTTCGAAAGCCCAATTAGACAAAAGCTTATTCTTTGTGTACCAGGCCAAAACATGCCAACCATAAAAGAACTACATTTGGTTGCATGGCAGTACGGGCTGCCAGACAGTCGAAGCTCAATAAATTTAATCTCATCAAGGCAATAGCCGAGGTCCACACTCCTGAGTCTGAGAAGAGAATCAGTCGTGCACTAGAAACCGGGCGGTTTGCAGCCCGACGGGGGTGATGTACATCACCCCCCAGGAAAGCCCAGACTCAAAGTGAGCTATGCCAGCTTGGTGATGAGGTCAGGGCTAGCCTCAGGGCCAACGCCTACACCTGACGCATCAAGAATAATCCATGCACACATCTAGCCCGCGTGTGACGGCTAGCTCAGCACGCAATGCGCTCACACAAGTTTGGTAAAGAGCCAGAGCCTCTTGCCAGACAGATTACTCGAGAAGAACCCCAGTTCTTGACGTCTCAACTCACACCACAAACAAACCTGGCCATAAAACAGTGCAAAAGCTTGATCAATATAATCCAGCCTGCTATTACAGTTTATATGTAGATTGTGCAAACTGACTGTTTACCGATGGCTAGTATATCAAGATGGGGAGATGCATCACTCCAGATGAAATTGGCGAAGAAGCCAACACAATGTTAAGTGGGACACCACACAATGCTGTTATCCCATCTCGTCTTCAGTTGTCCGACCCTTCCTCCTTCCCATGGTACACTGAAGCTTGTGGCGAGGCAGTTGTCCTGAAACAACTTGCCTTCGCCTCACAGAAGGCTAATCCAAATGAAGGCATTCTCAGTTCCTTCTACAAAGCTCGTAACAAGTGTGTAATGTGTATCTACCCTCAGGAGAGCCAGAAAACAACAACTTTCTCATCTCAAGTCTGAACTATCAAAACTCTCTCCCTCTACCAAATCCTGGTGGTGTCCCGTTAAGTCTGTTTTTGGTGTATGTTACCCCTCCCTCCCCTCCCTTACCTCAAATGGCCGCACAGCTGATAGCGCACGTGAAAAGGCTGAATGCCTCCATGTTTGCTTCTAAATCTTGTCCCAAACCCATCACTTTCTGCATCCAACTTATCCAGTGACACCCAACTGTCGCTGGACTCTGTGTCCTTTTCTCCTGACATGGTGGAGAGCTTGCTTTCAAACCTTGACTCAGATTCTGCAACCGGTCCAGACGGCATCAGCCCACGTGTCCTAAAAACCTGCTCCTCTGCTCTTGCTCACCCTCTCTCTGTTCTATTCACCCTCTCATTTGCTCCAGTTCATCTGCCATCTGCTTGGAAATCAGCAAGCATTACTGCCCTGCATAAAAAAGGTGCAAAACAGATCCCTGCAACTACAGACCAATCAGCCTTCTCCCAATTATCAGCAAAGTTATGGACTCCAACATCGCTTAAGACATTAAATCCTTCCTCTTGTACAATGGCTTGATTTCTGATCAATTTCCATTCAGACCAGGTCACTCCACCCTGGATCTGCTGCTTCTGCTCCCCCAACAATGGATGGAGATGCTCAATGCCAGACATGAAATCAGAGCCATATCCCTAGACATATTGCATGCCTTTGATAGTATGGCACACTGCCCTGCTCACCAAACTCTCTTCCCATGGTATCCAAGGACATTTGCACTCATGGCTCGCAGACTTTCTCTCCTGTCACAACCAACAAGTGGCTCTTAATGGAGTTCTCTCATCCCCTCTTCCTGTCCAGGCGAGAGTTCCTCAAGGCAGTGTTCTGGGTCCTGTTCTTTTTCTGGTTTTCCTCAACGATCTTTCAGACTTTCTAGAAAATCCTCCTTATCTATTTGCTGATGACTCCACCCTCTGTCATGCCATCTGTCATCCTTCAGATCAGCAAGCAGCAGCTTCTTCACTCTCTGCAGATCTGGATAAAATCACAAGCTGGTCCAACACGTGGGACATGTCTTTCAACCCTGATAAATCTCAGACTCTCACTATGCCTCTCCAAAAGGACCATCTGGACCCCCCCCCCATCTACTTTCTCAACAGTCTGCTTGAAGAAGTCCTTTCATTCAAGCTAATGGGTCTCACTATCTGCTATGATCTTTCCTGGGAAAGTCACATTTCCAAACTGGTCTCCAAATCCAGTTACCGTCTGGGAATCATCCATCATGTAAAGTCCTTCCTCGGCACACCTGAGCTCCTGACCATGTACAAAGCTTTCCTCCACAGCCTGATGGAGTACTGCTCTCCCCTCTGGGCTGGTGCTCCTGCCTCTCACCTTTCTCGGCTTCATGCTGTGGAAACCAAGGCATTTAGGATCATTGGTATCTCCTGTGATGAGGCTGAGTCTTTGGGTCTCTCACTCTCTCACCACAGGCAGGGCACCCCCCCCACCTTGCTCTGTCTGGGATGTGTCCACCCCATATTTCCACAAGGCGTTCCAGGTCCACCAGCAGCCCCCTTCAGTTAAACTACCAAAATCAAGAATCACTGCCCACCTTCACTCTTTCATTCCTCTTTTTTTTCTGCCTGTTTTTTTTTTAACAAACTCCCACACTCTCTCAATCCCACTCTTCCCTCCAGGTCTTCAAAACAGTTGCTTTCCACCATGTCTTATCTTCCCCCATCCAAATCCTCGATCTTTTCTACCCCCGCTAATCCACCCCAAACCCAACTCCTTCAAATTCCTTGCTTTCCTTTCTGTTTACCCTGTGTACCCCACCCCATCCCTCTCCCTTCCACAGATCTCCTCATGTCTCTGTTCCACACTGTTTTGTCCTTCCCTCTGCCACCCCTCTTGTCTCCTACTCCCCTTGTTGTGCGTTCCTGTGCGTTAGCTCTCATATGAGCCTCGACATCATATACAAAAAAAACAACAACAAAAAATCGATCAACCGGGGTCCTGCTCAAATGGCTGATGGTTTTATATTTTGAGTTTCTTCTGGTGGGACAAGATGAGAGTCACATTGGATATGTTGTATGAAGTGGTTGAAATGCTGCACTCTCAGCAGATGTATACACTATTTACTGTGGTGGGGATGGCAGCCAATGAACTAATGGTTGTTGTGAGTGAAGAGGATGGTTGTTCTGAGCATAAAATCAAAGAAAAGGTTGTTATCAGTGGCAACCAAGTCACAGCGGGGTCCTTGTATGGAATTGATGAACAAATATGGGAGGCGGGAAGAGAGTATCTTGTCTATGTCCGCTATGAAGTTCACCCCCTGCCTGTCCAGAATGGTGAACCTGGTCCAATGAAGGCCCCAGAAAGGGCCGATACACAGCCTGCTAATTGCGTTGTGCAATGCATTGCCGATCACTTAATGCGGAGAGTCATCAAATACTCGGCTGGACTGACGAAACCTCGCTGAACAGCTCTGGAGCCGTTTGACGTGAAGGTGGCCAGCACGACATGTACCAAGGAGGATGTACTTGCCTTGGAGGCTGCTCTCAAAATCAAACTAATCATCGTTGTTGCCCTTGGGCATACCATGTGGTAATCTGAGAAGTACAATGGTGGTTATTCACGCATCATAATTCCATGCCACAACAATCATGCATGGGCTGAGTTGCTGATGGAACCACCAGCAATCGAAGAGATATGTGGCTTTGACATTCAAGCAGAAACTACTCTGGCAGAACTCCACAATTGGCCACAAAGACAAGGACAATCCAGTGCAGCCATATGGACAAATGATGCCAGGGTCCATTGTGTTGTTCTCCAGTTTGCTGTGAGATGCATCCCTGCCACACCAAGGGTGTGGATGTGCGGGTCAGGTGCTTCTGACTCACAAAGGTACTTTATACAGAGGTGCGGCTGATGTGAGGGCGATAGGCACAGCCTTTGAGAAGGAGACTGGCTCGCACCCGTGCGCCATACCATATGAACATCCACAACTGGCTAAAGCCTAAGTCACATTTGTTCTATGGCTAGGATACGGCGGCCGTACCCCCCCCCCCTCTGAATTGACAGAAACGTGCGGCGGCCGCAGAGTTTCTGAGGTGGCCTCACGCAATATGGCTATCTTTTACAGGCCATAGGGATCGCCGTGGAATTATAGCGCGGAGTTATAACTTTTTTCATTTCTACGTTGGCCGTATCAATTCAACAAGCCGTAGCTGTGACGTAGATGTGTTCCACGTCGACCGTACGTAGGGCGTACGGTGGGCTTGCGTTATTCGTGCGGCTGCCGTAAGCTCTTATCAATGAAAAATGAATTTTGCCAACCCCCAAAAAATTACGGCGGCCGCACTATTTCCACGGTCGCCGTAGGGTAGTCCTAAGGCGTCCCTGTGTTCAACATACGGTGGCCTTGTGGTCTGTGTGACTACCTGCGGGCAACGCAGGGTCGACGCATGGTTCCCCTACGCCTGCCGTGCGTCCTATGCACAGCCTCCGTGGCAGTCTGCGTCGACCGTGCGCTACCGCTAGAGATCGGAGTGTAGGTGTTTGCCTATACTCCGAACTGGTATATTCAGATATATATATATATATATATATATATATATATATATATATATTATAGTTATAGTATATTCAGTTATATATATTGGTATATTCCTAACCGTTATATTTTTATTTCAGTAAAAAAAAATAACTGGGATATATACCCACTTGTTACCATCCGTCTGGCCGCACGTTCGCCTTAGGGCCCCCCTGCGGTCGCCTTGCGGGCACTTTGAGGCTACCTTGAAGATTATATGGCCGCCACAGGGACGCCCTAAGGTCACCGCGCGACATCAAATCAAAGACCGTAAGGCACCCCCACGTTTTCGGTCTCCACAATTTATAAATACGCCATGCAGCTCCCCGAAAAATAAAAACATATGTGACTGCTACATTGTGTGACCGTGGAAATACTGCGGCCGCCGTATAATTGCTAGTGGCCGTAGATTTTGTAGACCCTTCGGCCGCCGTGCCAAATGTGACTTAGGCCTTCGGAGTATGATGCAGCATGTTACTCCATGGGTGGTGCCACAGCCTACCGGTTCTGCAAATGGTGAAAGAAGGGAAAGATCTGCCCTTCACCTGAAAAATATTGTGATGTTTGGAGGGTGGTGCAGGTGAAAGCCAAGGTATGAAACAACTCGAGCCAACCACCTTCAGAGCATACACACATCAATATGTGCACTGACAGCCCATTTCACTAGTGAGGACAGTGTCTTTGGTGCAGTTGGTAACGCGATGGATCTTGTCCAACAGTATGACTTTCCGACGAGTATGTTTCGGCATGCAAATGTTGATGGTGTACATCTCAGTCATATTATCTTACTTACAGGTGCAGTGCAGCTCACTACATGGGAGTTCTCTCAAAACACTCATCCAGACACATAGGGTGAGTAGGGGAGCACCTGTGCAAGAACAGTGGTTGGATCACCACACCCGAATTGGCTGACCTGCGACAAGCAGGCAACCTTTGCTTGGAGACCACAACCACTCACGAGATAATATGTCGTGTTGATGTGAAGAAGAAAATCAAGTTTAGAGTTAATAGGATCGAGCCATACAGTTTGTTGGAAATTGGGCTCGGAGAGGAGACATGTTTAGCATCATAGTGCACGATGACAATGAGGCTGCGTACATGACCAACATCCTGGCGGGGGCAGAGAGGCTTCTTAATTTCGGAAAGGAACCATGTGCCAATGTAATCCAATATCAGGAAGAAAAGATGAGGACTGAGTGTATCTTGCTCATCCTCTGTCGAAATTGGCTCATCTGATAATATGCTTGTGAAGGTTAACATCTCTCTGGCCATCCTCAAAGAACAGCCTCTGTGCCGGTGAGTCAGGCAGTTCACTCAGGCAGACTGGTAGGGACTGCCAGCAGCCATCACATTTCAGGATTGGATTCTTACCCAGGACCATTTCTTTCCCATCTGCCCACTCTTGGTATTCTGAAATCTGTGGTAATGCAGTTGCTTTTCAAAAAACTGTCATTCTCCTCCAAGAAGGCAAATACAACCAAAGGAAACATCAGATCATGCCACAAAGCATGATACTAGTGCAACATGTATCTTACTTTCCCCTGGCAGTAAGAACCCAACCTTAGCACAAGGTGCGTCTAAGCTGCTGATGCGGTATCCTGGCACATCAGTGGAGGAATTTGGAACTTGGCCAGGGTGTCATTATGAAATGTCCTGCTCTTTCAAAAGACACCATGGGATCTTTAACTTCCATCAGAAAATGCAAGCATATAACATTTTCCGCACATGATCCTGAAGGCGAGAGAAGAGGCCGAAGGAAAGAGGTGTTTTGTTCACACTAGATACAACTAAAGTTGTTGCACACACTATTGGAAAGGTCTAGCTCATGAAGGATTCGGGTTTCATGTTCCAGAGTCTGGAACACTGACGGGTTCCTCCTGTGAAGCCCATTTTTATATACCAATTCCCTGCCTGCCAATACCTAAACGCTGCCAATACACCATTATACGGTAGCTGTAAGTTGGAAACACGTTCAGTAAGTTCTGTGGTCGTCCGGAAGACGTCAAATACGTCTACAGACGTCAATGTGCGTTGGAGATACGTTACACATAGGTTTAAAGCACGTTACTCATAGGTTAGAAATAAGTTTTGGGTACGCTAGACATTACCTCGACGTGTTTCAACTTATGAGTAACTTACAAGTAACGTGTGTCGACGCGTCTCAACGATCGCGTAACGTGCCTACAACTTATGGCCAGCGTATGCGGAACGTGTGAATCATACGTCAAAAAATTTTGAGCATGTTAAAATTTGTCGACGAGCTCAGCGTACTACGACGTATGCCAGCGTGCTTCAGCGTGCTCTTAACATATGCAAAACTTACCCATAACGTATTCGACGTGTGCCAGCGTTTTAGACAAATTTTTCATACATCGACATGCGCTGGCTAAATCGTCAAGGTGTGACAGGGCCTTAAACTCATATCCGAACCATGCTGGACCAATTCAAGAAGGGACGGAAACGGACTGGGAACATTTCTACAAATGTTTATTTGCAAAAAAAAGACAAAGGCAAGACTAAACGTGAAAATGCAAGAAGGAATATTTACAATGAGCAAAAATACTTATTCAGATATACTTACAAGACGGGCCCACGCACAGACACAAACACACACACACACACACAAAATGAAAATAAACCCAGAGTCTTCATTGGACCCTCACAGCCGTGGAGAGAGACAAGCTCGGGGTCAGAATTCGGTGGTGTACCTGACCGTCGGAGGAAGGGCGTGCTCCGCGATGCGGCACCTGACAAAGAGCGTTGGTCCGGTCCCCATTCGCACGCAGGGACTCGTGGTTCGTGGCGGAGCTCGGGTGGTGAACAATCGGGCTCCACGGAGGGAGGTAAGGGTCGCTCTGTCCTTCCTTAAAACTCCTTGTAGCAGCGACCGTGAAACTCCAGAACCCCGTTACAGCCACTGTCAAAGCAAACTCGACCGGACCCTTTTTACAGAGAGTCTCCGAGCTTTATTGGCCTCTCTCCACGGGGAGGGGCCCTTGGCGAAAACGCACTTCGCTGTCCGCCTCTGACTGGACAGGGCCCTCCGGCCCACCTTTCCGGGGCGGAGCCTCGGTCCCTACCAGGAGACCCCAGTTACTCCTCCACGTGGCCACACTCTCGACGAGTCACAGTGTCAGCGCCGCGAAGGTCATCGTACAAGAGTTACAACATTCGTGGGAGCCGAGAACTGGAACCACGAGACCCCCTCTCGGCAAGTCAAGGTACGAGCAGCCAGCGGGTGGTGATGGAGCGTGATGGGCCGAAGGGGTCATGTAGATGGGACGGTTTATTGTATGTAATAACCTAACTAAAATAAATCGCAACGCACACCTTTTATTCTCCCACCAGACAAAAGGAAGGGGATCTAACTACACACATACTTAACGACATAACTGACTATTGGGACATCTGTATGTTGAATGCACATGGTTTCCAGATCCGTTTCCAGATTTCTCTTTCTGTGTTCCTCATGCATCGTGCCCTGAATATGCTTGCCAAGAGAGGATGATCTCCTTTTTATCTATATTCCAGCTTTGTTCTTTACACTTGTTGTTGGCCCAGAGTATAGCTTACATAACTGAGGCAGGTGACGTTTTTACAGCTTCTTGCTTCAGTGCAAACCTGTGTTATAGTGAGGTTAATATCTTCCATACTGAAGAGGCACAGATGACCATTCTTCTTTATACACAGGCACTCCGGCTGCTTGGTGTATCTGCACAGACTTGGATCTCAGCCTCTGAGGGTTTTGTCCATTTATCACCACTATCTAAGTCCGACGTTAGAGGTATACCTTCCATTAAAGAGTTTGCTCATCTGTCACGATTTTTTGGGTTACAGCCAGCCAGCCAGGTTATAGCCAGCCCTCGGCTCCTGGCTGCTCAACAGGGGTCTCCAAACGCAGTTGGGAGCATTGTGTGACAAAGGGAGGTCCCCGCATGGCTGCTGCTTGTTTACTATTTCCTCGCTGGTTCACTTAAGTGCTCATTGGTTGCTTTGAATGGTTCACTGGTATCCGTACAGACCAAACCGCCCATCTTGTATTGTGGAACACAATTTTGTCCTTCGCAATTTGCAACCACCAAATCGAAGACGTTAATTCAAATTTTGGAATTGAAATTATTTTTTTTTCCAACCTGTGACCATGTGTTTATGAAAGTTAGATTTCATTCAAACTACAGGAGGAACTAGAACAGCACTTGGTAGAGCACATACCTCCGCCAGGCTGAACAGTTTACATTTTGTATCCCACTGACAGGCCCGATCCGCATCCGTACCTGAACCAAAATCGAATCGGCTTGTTGTCGTCACCTACCAAACTCATCCACCAAGTTTTGTCAAAACTCGTCTCCAAGGTTTTGAAATACTCTATCATACTACATCTCATTTTGGCCCCATGTCTCATTATCGTATCCGGATCTTCACCAAAACCGAATCAATTCGATCCTATCAGACATCCAACCTGTCCACCAATTTTCGTCCGAATACGTCCAAAACGTTAAATGAAATATCATGCTCACAGATAGACAAACGGTTGAAAACATAACCTCTATCCACCTTCGGTGACGGAGGTAATAACACGCAAACACAGGCTCATGTATGTATTGTGTCGAGCTTTATTGAAGCATCTTTGCACAATAACCCTTGCAGCAAGAAAATTGAGTGACTGACATTTCATTTGTTCATCCATTTTGCAAATTTTCTTCTTGCATTCAGTGAGCTGACGGTCTTCGTTTTCTGGGAAAGGCAAAATAAGATGTAAATTAGTTTGCTGTTAAAGATGATCCATGCAATCTTCTCATTTCACAATAACTTTTTTAATTCTTCCGTATTCACTGTACTTGCTGGTTGCCTCACGTCTGAGAATATATCTCATTTTACTTTGATCCCAGGTTAAAATCCCATGTCTACTAATGTCTGCAATTCATCTAAAACTACACTGATGCCTTTACCCGACAATAAGATATGTATGCATAAGCTTCACCATAATCAAACAGAAGACCAAGAAGGAACCCGAAAAAGTAAAGAGCAAAGATGGAGTTATCAGGAGGAACCTGGATAGGATTCGGGTTTCAGCCGCTACTCCACTACCCTCAAACCTATCAAGGAACAGCCAAGTGAGCATAACAGATATTTTTTGCAAGAATTCACTTCTCCTTAGATATTACCAAAGAGAGGACTAGAGAGGAAAAGAGATGAAAGAGAAGAAAAAGCAAGAATTAGAATGAAAAGCAAACACAATAAATCAAAAAAAATTAAAAAATAATTAAATCTTCAACTTTCTGATTGTAGAACCACTCCACCATATAGCTTTCCTGCAGACCTCATATCAACTCCCAATGTTGCTATTCCTTCCATGTTGACATTTATTAGTGAATTCTTGTCCTGAAATTGTTCACTGCATGGGTTTCCCACAGGAGGAACCACACAAGGGAAATACGATGGAGGAAAGAAAACACATTGAACCAGTCACACTTGTATCTGATCATCCCCCATCTGAGTACTCGATGTAACAGAAACTTGTATTGCTGACCTCAAGCCATGTGTCCATCGATGGAATATTCAAACCCAAAAGCTTCCCTGTTCAGATTATGTCTTCATACTGCCAGGTATATAAAATACTCCTAAAACAGGAGGCTCCCACCACTGTATCAATTAAATTTATGTTCATCTCCGTCGTCTTGCACTCCGTCCAGAAAAGTGCTACCTTTTTGTACTTGTCCAAACAGTGTATATCCCCACAAATAAACGGTGCCTTTATCACACAAACATTTTTCAGTTTTGTTTTCCTTCACTGATGGTTATGATCTGTGACTCTCCCCGGTCCCGGTATTGTGATGTCATAATCTGTTTTCAATATCGTAACAGTTGTAACATCCTTCCACTCACCAAACGTGAGGCTGAGCACAGACCCTTTTGCCGTCTTTAGCACAACAGCATTTCTGTGGCTCTGGGCAGTCATGATCACACTTGCATGTCTGAGAGTGGTGATTACATTCAAGGCAAGATGATGTGGGACATTTTCCGCACCTTTCAGCACATGATCCTGAAGGCGAGAGAAGAGGCCGAAGGAAAGAGATGGTTTGTTCACACTGGATACAACTAAGGCCAAAAAAAAAAATGTTGCATTGGCGTAACGGGTCACTGAAAAATAGGGTAGGTCGGTCGGGATGTTTTTTTTTTTTTCCTAATAAATCCCTCCCAAAATCTCCCCCGGCTCGAGTACCACCCTTTTTGTCGGCGGGTTCTGTCCGAAAAACTTCCGGGTTTTTGCGATCGCGATCGCAATCAACAAGATACTTGAAAACGACAGCAAAACAACAAAAAATAGCAATAAAATAGGGTCGGCAAAATTTTTCGATAGCAAAAAAACAAAAAAAAAACGTAGGGTCGGCGGAATTTTTAGGGTCGGGCGGGTTACGCCAATGCAACATTTTTTTTTTTTGGCCTAAAGTTGTTGCACACACTATTGGAAAGGTCTAGCTCATGAAGGAACATCCGCAGAATGGTATTGAAATTGTAGAATCAATACTGGGACGACTTGTCCTTGTGCCTTATATAATGGTTAATTTTTGAATGATTTAATTGAGAAAATGGCATTGTGTGTGAAAGTTTAACTGCAGTTAGATGCTGAGGCATGAAGTAATTACGATACTTGATCAACAACTCGAACGGACGATAAATCAATAACTCATCCCACTGCTGGATTTATCTCCATACTTGTTGGTCGTTGTGCCCAGATCCCAAAGCCTTTATTTTCAGTGCCATTTCCACTCTTGTAATGCCACTTGGGTTTCCACATTACCTTGTTCCTTTTATTTATTTGTTTTCATCTCCTTTACACTTGTCTTTCAATGAATGCTTGTTTCTTGCTCGTTATCATATCGTTGCCACTGGTACAATAAGTCACGTGCGTGTGCATGCCACTTACAATTTCTGTATTTATTTAGGGAATGCATATTGGATCAGAATGCAATACCAATTCAGTTCACTGGTTGCATTCGTTGATAAGGTGTGTCGAGCAAGCTTGGTGTTTGCTTAATAGTTAAGGTGGTTGGCTCAAGATATCAAGGCCTTGAGTTAGAGCCCATGTCGGCTGTTGAATTAACGCCAGGTTGGGTTGATTCAGCATGCCATCCTTCTGAAGTCGGCAAAATGAGTACCATTGTACTGGTAATAGAGGGCAGTGCATCAGCGGCACTGCCGTACCCCCAGAAAATGGTGCAACCAGCAGCCGCAGGGTGCACATGGTAGCGAGCTAGCACAAGGTGCGTCTAAGCTGCTGATGCGGTATCCTGGCACATCAGTGGAGGAATTTGGAACTTGGCCAGGGTGTCATTATGAAATGTCCTGCTCTTTCAAAAGACACCATGGGATCTTTAACTTCCATCAGAAAATGAAAGCAAATAAGTCCCCAGTCTAATGTCTGATCTGATGACCAGCACATTCAATGATGCACCACCCAATCTGCAAAACGCTAGGATCACACACACACACACACACACACACACACACACACACACACACACACACACACACACACACACACACACACACACACACACACACACACACACACACACACACACACACACACACACACACACACACCAGTGTTTAATGAAATAATTTGCTTATGCAACTGACAATTAGTTTTGACTTTGTAAGTATAAATGTAACTCGAACAAAGCCGATGACATGCCATCGCACATCCCCACGCTTCCCACCTAAAGCAAAGTTCAAAGATGACAAAACGTTTCACCAGGAATGGTCCAAAATCAAATTTCAAGTTAAAAAACAAAAAATCTTCTCTTTTGACCCCTGTGACCCTCAATCCCCACACCCTGGGGCATGAACCGCAGGTCAAGCCCAAAAAGTCGTTCCATCTTTCATGCGTCCCCCAATGTTGATTGCATATAATGCAAAGTTTCATGAAAAAAATGTTTCCAAATGTGCCCGTAATTGTATTTTTTAATATTTGACCTTTTGACCCCACCCCAGGGCCTCAGGGGGGGGGGTGGCGCTAAGAATGATACTGCTCAGCACCTTCTTGCCGTGTGATGATCAGAGCTACAGGAGGACATAGCATGATGGGCAGACAGATAGACTCACCTGATTAGAATATCCACCCCCCCCCCACCACCGTGTTGTGTATTTTTTGTTGAAGGGTGGGAATAAAAATCTTTTTTTTTGCGCTTGAAACTTCAACATTTCAAATTTAAAAGAAAAGTTTGCACATGCCATGGGAGGAAACACAACAACATGTTAAATTGTACAAATCTCTTTTATAAGCCCAAACCCATGACATTCACCATTTCGTTAAAGACTCTTTGATGTCATATAAAGTTATAACACTCACCAGGTTTGGGTTCTACACAGATTCTCTTGTTGTTCTTGGTGACGCAGCATTTCTGTTTTCCTGGACAGTCACAATCACGATGGCAGTGCCGGCTGTGCTCATTCCATACGCAGTATGCTGGTTCAGGGCATTCCCCGCACTTGTCCTCATAACATTGTACTGTAGGAGAGGATAATACCAGACAGAACACCAAGCAGACAGACTACGTGAGGCCAATATCAATGTTATATGAACTGTGACTTCAAAACCTGCAAATTAGAACTCAAGAAAATGTGACAGAGTTGGGAATGCCGAAATCCATAATGATTCCCATTGTTATTTTTAAAATCTGGGAAAGAAGGTTTTTGGTAAAAAAAAAAAAAAAATGAAACCATGTTTTCATTGAACACAACCTGAACCACCTTGATCGCAATCACCTGCATCCTCTACATTCATCTCATCAGTAGAATTAAAAGAGTTGACCTTTCCACATCTGAAATCAAATTGTTTTATGTTTCTGTTTTACTTTTACACAAACTGCTGTTTTCACCCGAATTCTTATCCCCAAATTTATGGGAAAAAAATAACAACAGCTCATTTCCATTCTGCCAATATATATATAGTCACGCAATCGATGCAGAGCCCACCGCGCTGTAAACGGTGGTGCGTGTATGTACACTGTATGAAAGCTTGTAGTGACTAGTGAGTAATCAATCTGTAAGTACAATCAGGCTCTCAGCACTGTCGGGTGGAGGAGTCCACCAAAGCGATTGACGAGGGGTGTTGTGCTGACAATGGCACACGCTGGCGTGCACATGCTGGTACACGATGTGCTTGCCACAATCAACAGCCCTTGTTGCTTTCCTTAGTGGACTCGTCCATCCGATAGTGATGAGAGCCCACGAACTTGCTCAATGTTGTCTCCATAAGGATCAATCCTATCACTAATTTTGCTTTAAGGCAAAAGATTGAGTGTTATGGAAGGTCTGAAAAAGGAAGATTACTGACTTCTTTTCATCTGTCATTGTGACAGACCGTGCTAGAACTACAGATGAAGCACAACAGAGAAGACCTGAAGGATAGTTTGAAATTTCCATTGATCAAAGTCCTCTATTACTTGATTGATTGCTCAAAATTGGATGCACCCTCCCTGGAAGCTCCTGTAAGGCTGAACACTCATGTTCTTGCCTGCGGTGCCTGAAGACCTACCAAAGAGATTCCATGGGAGAAAGTGGGATGGCATCTCTGGCCCTCATGAACATACACCATGACTTGCCCATATCCCAACATGATGTGTGTGACATTTTCATTCGGAAACACAAGCGCCATCTTTTCCAAAATGGCATCATTTACGAGTAATAAAATAATCCTCATCCGCCGTTCTATCTGATCTCTTTTGTGGGGAGACTCCCTGCCCTAAGCTTCGCAACCTCGGCGCATGGTGGTGCCCAGCTTCGCCCAGCACACAGTCAGTCAGTCAACAACATCATTTCACACTACAGGAGTGCACAGGTCTTTTAAAACTAAGGATTGGCTCAGCAAATTTGCCACTTTGGCCCATTAGTCATCGCGAATCTGCTGAACTGGTGGGCCAGCAAAGAATGCAACAAATTGCAGAAAACTTCCAATAACACAGGAAATGCCATTTCCGATGATCAATTTCTAAAAACGTTCTGGATGTTTACCCCAAACTCCACCCCCATCCCCCGTTTGGCACAATGGCCTGGTGCACCCCCCCCCTCAACCCACCATCACCATCTTGAAATTCCTGCATCTGCCTCTGACATATATTTTTTACATCTACCATAAAGGTTTAACAAACTGGGTAGTTAACCAGGATGTAACAGTCAAAGGAGATTCCTACCAGATGGTTTTAGATAATCTGATGCTCCAGTTATCAGAATGTGTTCAGTTCTCCTGAATGATGCCATTTTTCTTCAAGATAATGCAAAACCACATTACATCCACAAGATCCTTCACAGGACTTACCAGGAAAATGAGGATGATGAGGATGATGAGGATGATAAGGATGATGATGATGATCAGGATGGTGATCAGGATGGTGATGATGGTGATGTCCTGAAACAAGAGATGTGAGACATGTTCAGTATGCACACAGAGCAAGGGACAGTCAACGAGAAATAATACAACAAATGACGTCAAACAAATGTTCGTTTAGTGGAAGAATATCCAGACCATGTTGTTTTAAAGTCACAGACATGTGTTGGTCACAGGTTTTTGTGGTTTAATGGAGTTTTTTTCAGATGATTTTAGAAGGAAATATCCAGATCACTGAGATATTTCATTGTTAACCTGGAAGCTGCATCACCGGACATCTCAACAACCAGATATTAAATTACTTTACATTTACCACTCTCTCATATTATTTAAATATTTCCATTCCAGCTCATCGTTGTTACTCTCTATGTTCCCCTCTTCAATACATGTGTACCACTGATAGAATTCATGATTCAAACCCACTCACTACCTTTTGGTTCTATGCACATCCTCTTGCCATCCTTGGTGCAGCAACATTTCTGGTGACCTGGACAGTCATCGTCACACCTGCACGTTACGTAGTGCCAATGATCCCAGATACAATGTGCAGGATCAGGGCACTCTCCAGGCCTCTCATGGCATGTTCCTAATGTGGAGGAAAATGAAAAGTAAAGAGAAAACTCAAACCAAGTAGTACTGATAGAAAAGTGAAAACCATCATGGAACTTACAATGTGGCAGCAAATATCACCATCAGCAGCTATTTTCAGCTCCCTGCAGGATGAAATCCTCGGCATTTTGATGCCATTTTGCTCTATCTCTTGCTTTGTTGTTTGAATTTACTATTCCCGAATATTTTCCTATTTCTTAGGTGTGGCCTTGCCCTCTTCCTGTTGCCATCCATCCATAGGTCTGCATGTTGTTGATATTGATGTTTGTCTGTTATCTGACATTTTGCTAATGTGTCCTGCCAATTCCCATTTCCTAAATTTAATTATTTCTGAGATATCCTGTATTTTTGGTTTGTTTTCTGAACCAAACATGTTTCATACAATTTCAAGAGTAGTTCCTGTTATACTATTTGTTGTGCAAAATGCTGAACTCAAGGTGGACTTTGAGTGGAGTTTTGTAAAAATGAAGAAGAAACTTGTTCTTGTGAAAAAGGAAAAAAGTGGAAACAAGTTACTAATGTTCCTATAACTTATTTTATTGTTTTGGTTCACTACACGTCTCTATGGTAAGATCAGGAGACCCCACCCTAAACATTCCTGAACTGCACAGTATCTCCTCCATGGTTACGATTGTTTCTCACCACTCACCAGGTTTAGGTTCGACACAGATTCTCTTGTTGTTCTTGGTGATACAGCATTTCTGTTTTCCTGGACAGTCACAATCACGATGGCAGTGCCGGCTGTGCTCATTCCATACGCAGTAGGCTGGTTCAGGGCATTCCCCGCACTTGTCCTCATAACATTGTACTGTAGGGGAGGTTAAAGGAGGTAACAATTTGTTTACCGAACAATGTCTAACACCTTCACGATATGGATAAATTAACTTCAGTGGTTCTTTGACTCTTTCTTTTTTTCGTAACTGAAACCATATCACTGCCGCTAGTTCTGAAATTTATTTCCATTAAATTATTCTGAAAAATTCTGCTATACCACTCCAAATATCATTTAACACTTTGTATCAACTAAATGTGATAACCCCATTGATTGTCATGGAAACAAACAGAAATTGTACCTCATTATATATCATGAACAACTACTCTGTAAACGCTCCTTAACTGGACAAGGATTGTCCCTAAGTTGTCACCTTCCAGCAAACGTTGATGTGAAAGTTGTACGTGTTCGCAAATTTACATGGGTACAATCTTATTATTTCGTGATACATCTTGTAAATACCACGTTTCTCACATTTTGTGTTATTTTCAGAATTAAAATAATGGAATGTCGTTCCAAGGATGTGGCCGCGGCTGAAAGGTTCACTTAACGAAACATCGAAACTCTTGTAAAGTCTGTGATGATGTAGAAGAAAAATACATGTGAGATCAAGGAATATTTTTTTTGTTGAACATTCCTTTGAGTTATCAACATTTGAATCCTATTCACCGATGAGTATTAATTATCTTTTCCAGAGAGAAAAATCTGATGTGGATAAAAACGATGTTCAAGTAGGACTTCCACAACACCAGAGAGACGACGTGAGTACAATGTCGATGTTATATGAACTATAACTTCAAAACTTGCAAATTAGAACTCAAGAAAATGTGATACAGTTGGGAATGCCGAAACCCATCATGATTCCCCTTGTTGTTAAAAATCTGGGAAAGAAGGTTTTTGGTAAAAAAAAAATGAAACCATGTTTTCATTGAACACAACCTGAACCACCTTGATCACTATCACCGGCATCCTCTACATTCATTTCCATTGGTAGAATTAAAAGGGATGACCTTTCGACATCTGAAAATCATTAAATGTCAACAAGAGAGCATGAACTAGCTCCACTTATATTTTTCCAACGACCTCGAACCTCAGAGAGGGTGCGAGACTTGGACTTTGACCAAGGATCTGAGACGGAGAATTAATTCCTTTGGTACCAGGTCTCTTCGGAGAATCCTTGGCTATCGCTGGTCGGATTTTGTGTCCAACGAGCGGTTGCTGAGAGAGACTCGGATGAGATTTGTTACCTGCATAGTCCGTGAGCATCAGCTGCGGCTGTATGGACATGTGGCTCGTTTTCCTGACGCTGATCCTGCTCACCAGATTCTCTCAGCGAGGGAGTCTCATGAGTGGAGGAGGCCAGTGGGCCGACCACGTGCCTCATGGTTGCAGCAGGTTGACCATCATCTCAAGGAGATGGGGATGGGCCTGACATCTGCCTGGGGGATGGCCAGACGGAGGCCCCTGGAATACTGGCGGAAAGTGGACGCAGCGACGCGCTGTTCTGGCACATGCTCCCATACCTGACCTGACCTGACCTCGAAGATTTACCAAGCCGGGTAGTTAAACGGAATATAACAATCAATGGAGATTTCCACCAGATGTTTGAAGGTAATCTGATGCTCCAGTTATCAGAATGTGTCCAGTTATCCTGAACGACGCCATTTTTCTTCAACATGATGCAAAACCACATTAAATGTACACGATCCTTCGCAGGACTTACCAGGATGATGATAAGGGTGCTGATGATAAGGATGCTGATGATAAGGATGCTGATGATAAGGATGCTGATGATGATGATGTCCTGAAACAAGAGATATTAGACATGTTCAGTGTGCACATAAACACAGTCAAAGAGGTTCGTTTTGTGGAAGAATATCCAGACCATGTTGTTTTAAAGACACAGACAAGTGTAGGTAACAGGTTTTTGTGGTTTAATGGAGTCTTTTCAAATTATTTTAGAAGGAAATATCCAGATCCTTGAGATATTTCATGATTAACCTGGAAGCTGCACCACCGGACATCTCAACAATGAGATATTTAATTACTTTACATTTACCACTCTCTCATATGATTTAAATATTTCCAATCCAGCTCATCGTTGTTACTCTCAATGTTCCCCTTTTAAATACATGTGTACCATTGACAGAATTCATGATTCGAACCCACTCACTACCTTTTGGTTCTACGCACATCCTCTTGCCATCCTTGGTGCAGCAGCATTTCTGGTGACCTGGACAGTCATCGTCACACCTGCACGATGTGTAGTGCCAATGATCCCAGATACAATGTGCAGGATCAGGGCACTCTCCAGGCCTCTCATGGCATGTTCCTGATGTGGAGGAAAACGAAAAGCAAACCCAGTAGGAATTATTTTAAAGTGAAAAGCATGACGGAACTCACAATTTGGGATCAAATATGTGTTAAAGAATATCAAGAGCGGTTCCAATAATAATTATGGTTATGCGAAATAGCGAAGGATTGCTGGATTTTAAAAGAAGTATCAATATTGTAAAAGTAGGGGCAATACCCCTGGGTGTTCACTTGGTGGAATAATTATACTGAAGCGAAAGTTAACGTGTGACGGAATCGGCAAAATGTCGCATTGAACCAATTTGATAGCAAATACCTACTTTGAGGGGCAACTCACTCCTCCACCCTCCCCCCCGCACCCCCCATAATTCCCCTTCAACCACGATTATTTAATTTGTGTGAACAAACTTTGTTACATCATGGGTGATGAAGGTTGTGGTCAAGTTTCATTGGAATTGTGTGTGTGATTTCGGAGAAGAAAGCAAAAATACTTTTTAGGGAGGCAATCCCCCCCCCGGCCCCATAGATCCCCCTTTGACCCCGATTTTTTTAATGTCATGAACAGTCTTTGGTATACCACAGGTGATGAAGGTTGTAATCAAGCTTCATCCAAATTGTGTCGTTTTGGAAAAGAAAGCATATACTTCTTTAAGGGGTGTAACCTCCATGTAAGCTCCTTCGGTAGACCCCCTCATACCCCAATTGTTTTTCATGCCATGCACAAAATTTGTTACATACATGGTAATGAATGTTGTGGTGAAGTTTCATCGAAATTGTATGGGTAGTTTCAGAGAAGAAGTTGAAAGTACTTGTGGACGGACTGATGGACGGACTATGTACCATCCCATAAGCTCCCTGGAACTACATTCCACGTGAGCAAGAAGTGAACAACTTATTCATTCTCATGAAAAAGAAAAAAACTGGAAACAAGTTATTTATGTTCCCATAAATTTTTCTTCTTTTTTGGTTCAGATCTCTGTTGTAAGAGTCAGGAGAAGCAACCTCATACAATATCTCCTCCATGGTTACGATTGTTTCTCACCACTCACCAGGTTTAGGTTCCACACAGATTCTCTTGTTGTTCTTGGTGACACAGCATTTCTGTTTTCCTGGACAATCACAATCACGATGGCAGTGCCGGCTGTGTTCATGCCACATGCAGTGTGTTGGATCAGGGCATTCCCCGCACTTGTCCTCATAACATTGTACTGTATGTGAGGATAAAAGAGATCATTTGCGTACACAGCAATGTCTAACGCATTCACGATGTGGATGAATTAACTTCAGTGATTCTTAGATGCTTTTCTTTTGGAACCTAAACCGAATCAACGTATCACTGCTACTAATTATGAAGTTAATTTCACTTAAATTCTTCTGAAAAATTCTGCTGTGAGTACTCCAAATATGCTTCAGCACTTTAGAAAATCGAAATGTGATTTCCTCATTCATTGTTATGGACACAAACATTAATTGTACCGAAATATATATATATATATATATATATATATATATATATATATATATATATATATATATATATATATATATATATATATATATATATATATATATATATATATATATATATATCATGACCAACTACTCTGTAAATGCTCCTTAACTGTGCAAGGATTGTCCCGAAGTTATCACCTTCCAACAAACGTTGATGTAAAAGTTGTACGTGTTCGCAAATTTATGTGAGTACAGTCTTATTATTTCCTGATACATCTCGAAAATAACACGTTTCTCACATTTTGTGTTATTTTCAGAATTAAAATAATGGAATGTAGTTCCAAGGAATGTGGCTGCGGCTGAAAGATTCACAAAACAAAACGCTGAAAGTCTTGTAAAATCTGTGATGATGTAGATGGAAAATACACGTGAGAATGAGGAATAATGTTTTCGGTGAACATTCCTCTGATTTATCAATATTTGAATTCTGTTCACCAATGAGTTAAAATTACCCTTTCGGGAGAGAATATCTGATGTGGATAAAATCGAGGTTCAAGTCGGCTTTCCACAACACCAGACAGACTACGTGAGGACAATGTCGATGTTATATTATATGAACTGTTACTTCAAAATCTGCTAATCAGAACTCAAGAAAATGTGACAGAGTTGGGAATGTTGAAATGCATAATGATTCCCATTGTTATCAAACATCTGGGAAAGAAGGGTTTTGGTAAAAAAATGAAGCCATGTTTTCATCGAACACAACCTGAACCAGCTTGATTGCTATCGTCTGCATCCTCTACACTCATCTCCATTGGTAGATTTATAAGATATGACCTTTCCACATTTGAAAATCATCAAATGTCAACAAGAGAGCATCAACTCGCTCCACATATATTTTTTTACAACTACCTTGAAGATTTAACAAGCGGGATAGCTGGTCAAGATGTAACAATCAACCATCTAACCATGTAACTGGGTGGTTTCAGGTAATCTGATGCTCCAGTTATCAGAATTTGTTCATTTTTCCTGAATCACGCCATTTTTTTTTTTCAAGATATTGCATAAATACATTAAATGTGCAAGATTCTTCGCAGGACTTACCAGGATGATCATGAGGATGAGAAGGATGATGATAGTAAGGATGGTGATGGTAAGGATGGTGATGATGATGATGTCCTGAAACGAGATATTAGACATGTTCGGTATGCACACAGAGCAAGTGACAGTCAAAGAGAAATAATACAACAAAATGTCTCGAAAAAATGTTCGCTTAGCGGAAGAATATCCAGACCAGGTGTTTTAAAGTCACAGACATGTGTTGGTCACAGGTTTTTGTGGTTTAATGGAGTCTTTTCAGATTATTTTAGAAAGAAGTATCAAGATCCTTGAGATATTTCATTAGTAACCTGGAAGCTGCACCACCGGACATCTCAACAATGAGATATTTCATTACTTTACATTTACCACTCTCTCATATTATTTAAATATTTCCAATCGAGTTCATCGTTGTTACTCTCAATGTTTCCCTCTTCAATACATGTGTACCACTGATATAATTCATGATTCAAACCCAGTCACTACCTTTTGGTTCTACACACATCCTCTTGCCATCCTTGGTGCAGCAGCATTTCTGGTGACCTGGGCAGTCATCGTCACACCTGCATGTTTTGTAGTACCAATGATCCCAGATACAATGTGCAGGATCAGGACAATCTCCAGGCCTCTCATGACATGTTCCTGATGCGGAGGAAAACGAAAAGCAAACCCAGTAGGAATTATTGAAAAGTGAAAAGTATGACGGAACTCACAATTTGGAATCAAGCATGTTTCAAAGAATGTCAAGAGCGGTTCCAGTAATACTAATGTTTGTGCAAAATACCGAACTATTGGTGGATTTTAAATGAAGTATCAATGTTGTAAAAATAGGGGTAATACCCCTGGGTGTTCACTTGGTAGAATAATGATACTGAGGTGAAAGTCAATGTAGAACGGAATCAGCAAAATGTAGCATTGAACCAATGTTATCGCAAACACCTACTTTGGGGGGCAACTCACTCCTCCACCCCCCATAAATCCCCTTCGACAACGATTTTTAAAATAGTGTGAACAAACTTTGGTACATCATGGGTGATGAAGGTTGTAGTCAAGTTTCATTGAAATTTTGTGTGTGGTTTCAGAGAAGAAAGCAAATACATGTATTAGGGGGCAATCTCCCCCCCCTCCATGTACACAACTGAGATCGCAATTTTTTTTTAATGTCATGAACAGTCTTTGGTACATCACGGATGATGAAGGTTGAAATTAAGCTTCATCCAAATTGTATCGTTTCTGAGAAGAAGGCAAATACCTATAAAGAGGGGGAGGGGGTAAACCCCTGTAAACCCCTGTAAACTCTCTTCGTAGACCTCCTCACACCCTGATTGTTTTTCTCATGCCATGAACAAACTTTGGTATATCACATGTGATGAAGGTTTTGGTCAAGGTTCATCGGAATTAGATGGATAGTTTCTGAGAAGAAAGCAAATACCTATTTTAGGGGGCAACCCCCGTAAACATCCCTGGAGTCCAATTTTTTCATGCTTACAACAAAATTTGGTACATACACGGTGATGACGGCTTTAGTGAAGTTATATCGAGATGGAATGTGCAGTTTTAGAGAAGAAGTTGAAAATACTTGTGGACAGACTGATGGACGGACACCGCGCCATCCCATAAGGTCCCTGGAACTACGTTCTATGTGAGCGAGAGATGAAGAACAAACTTATTCATTCTTATGAAACAGAAGAAAAAAAACTGGACACAAGTTATTTGTGTTCCTCGAAATTATTTGACTTCTTTGGTTCATGTTTCTCTTGTAAGGGACAGCAGACGCCACCCGAAACATCCCGGAACTACACAATATCTCCTCCATGGTTACGATTGTTTCTCACCACTCACCATGTTTGGGTTCTACACAGATTCTCTTGTTGTTCTTGGTGACGCAACATTTCTGTTTTCCTGGACAATCACAATCACGATGGCAGTGCTGACTGTGCTCATTCCATACGCAGTGTGTTGGTTCAGGGCATTCCCCGCACTTGTCCTCATAACATTGTACTGTAGGGGAGGAAAATACCAGACAGAACACAAAGCATACAACATGAGGACAATGTCGATGTTATACGAACTGTTGCTTCAAAATCTGCAAATTAGAACTCAAGAAAATGTGACAGAGTTGGGAATGCCGAAATCCATAATGATTCCCATTGTTATTAAAAATCTGGGAAAGAAGGTTTTTGGTAAAAAAAAATAAAAATAAAATGAAGCCGTGTTTTCATTGAACACAACCTGAACCACCTTGATCGCTATCACCTGCATCCTGTACATTCATCTCGACTGGTAGATTTAAAAGGGATGACCTTTCCATGTCTGTAAATCATCAAATGTCAACAATAGAGCATCAATTCGCTACACATATATTTTTATAACTACCTTGATGATTTACCAAGCCGGGTAGTTAAACGGGATGTAACAGTCAATGGAGATTTTCACCAGATGTTTTCAGGTAATCTGATGCTCCAGGTATCCTGAATGACACCATTATTCTTCAACATAACGCTAAACCACATTAAATGTACAAGATCCTTCACAGGACTTACCAGGATGATGATGATGATTATGATAAGGATGTTGATGGTATGGATGATGATGATGTCCTGAAACAAGAGAAATTAAACATGTTCAGTATGCACACGGAGCAAGGGACAGTAAAAGAGGAATAATACAACAAACTAGAGGGGGAGCACTCGGGAGAGTGCAAAACCTCCGCTGCCAATACTGCTGGGTCACTCAAGTGAACACTTATATCTTATTCATTAAATATGATGTCAACAGTGCTGAGAGTTATAGTTCTTTTCTCCATTTTTTTTGGGGGTGGCGGGGGGTTGGAAATCACTTAAAACATGTAAAAATGCAAAAAAAAATCGAAATTTTGTTGAAAAAAAGTTGCAAAAATTTTTCTTTCTCTAACAATTTCTTTTTTGGGGGGGTTGGAAATCACTTAAAACATGTAGAATGCAAAAAAATATTTTTCTTTTTTTTGATGTGAGGGGGGGTAACAATTTTTTTGGGGGGTTGGAAATAACTTAAAACATCCTAAAAATGGAAAAAAAATTTTCTTTTTTTTGGGGGGGGGTAAATTTTTTGGGGGTGTTGGAAATCACTTAAAACATGTAAAAATGCAAAAAAATTTTTTTCTCTATTTTGGGGGGGGGGTAACAATTTTTTTTGGGGGGGTTGGAAATCACTTAAAACATGTAGAAATGCAAAAAAAATTCTCTAACAATTTTTTTTGGGGGGGTAACAATTTTTTTTTGGGGGGGGGTTGGAAATCACTTACAACATGTAGAAATGCAAAAAAAAAAATTTTCTCGAACAATTTTTTTTGGGGGGGGGGGACCAAGTCCAAAATTTAATGGCATGAACCTTGGACCATACCTAACCCCCCCACCAAGTTTCGTTGAAATCCGTCGAGGAGTTTTTCCGTAATACTGTTCACAAACAAACAAACAAACAAACAGAAAGGGGTGAAAACAGTAACCTCCATCTATCTTCGAAGATGGCGGAGGTTAATTATATCAAATAAATATTCGTTTAGGGGAAGAATACCCAGACCAGGGTGTTTTAAATTCACAGATTTGTGTTGGTCACAGAGTTTGTGGTTTAATGGAGTTTTTTTCAGATTATTTTATAAGGAACTATCCAGACCCTTGAGATATTTCATTATTAACCTGGAAGCTGCACCACTGGACATCTCAACAATCAGAAATTTATTACTTTACATTTACCACTCTCTCATGTTATTGAAACACAAGGAAATACAACTGGTTACTGGAGCGAGGGAAATGAAGTGAGGGAAGGGAGCGAAGGGAGGGGACGAAGAGAGGAGGGAGAGTGGGGGGGGGAGGGGTGAGAGAGGGGTGGGAGGATGCAGAGAGGAGGGAGGGGAGATGAAGGAGGGAGGAGGGATGGGTGAGCTAGCAGAGGTGAGGATGGGGGAAGCTAGGAAGGGGGCAAGAGCGAGGAAGGGGTGGTGCGGAGAGAGACGCATCACCAAACGTCACTACACTACATGATTCAAACCCACTCACTACCTTTTGGTTCGACACACATCCTCTTGCCATCCTTGGTGCAGCAGCATTTCTGGTGACCTGGACAGTCATTGTCACACCTGCACGTTGTGTAGTGCCAATGATCCCAGATACAATGTGCAGGATCAGGGCACTCTCCAGGCCTCTCATGGCATGTTCCTAATGGGGAGGAAAACAAAATGTAAAGAGAAAAAGCAAACACAGTCGGAATCATAAAAAAGTGAAAACTATAACAGAACTTGCAATGTGGAAGCAAATATTATCATCATCATCATCAGCTATTTTCAGCCCCCTGCAGGATGAAATCCTCAGCATTTTGATGCCATTTTGCTCTTTTTCCCTTCCTTTGTTGTTTGAATTGAATCTTCCCTAACATTTGCCTATTTCATCCCTCCATCTTAGGTGTGGCCTTCCCCTGTTCCTGTTGCCATCCACAGGTCTCTGCATGTTGTTAATATTGTTGTTCGTCTGTTGTCTGACTTTTTGCTAATGTGTCCTGCCAACTTCCATTTCCGAAGTTTAATTATACCTGAGACATCCTGACTTTTGGTTTGTTCTCTGAACCAAACATGTTTCATTCAATTTCAAGAGTAGTTCATGTTATACTATTGGTTGTGCAAAATGCTCACCTCGAGGTGGATTTTGAGTGGAGTTTTGTAAAAATAAGACCACTGGATCTGCAGCTTATGTGGGCTCTGGCCTATTGTTGTAACCAAATTTGGTAGCATTCTGACAGGTGGGTCTGGCGAGGAAGATTTTTCAAGGAATTTACACAATGTTCCCAAAAAATTTACGATGGCCACCATTTTGACGCACTTCTGGTCATGTGATCAGCATCTTCTCCACAATTTAACATCAGGACCCTTCCCTAATATTGTAACCCAAAGAAGCATTCTGACTGCTGGGTCTGAAGAAGAGGATTTTTGGAAGAATTTACGTGATTTTTCCCCAGAATTGACTTAAGTCAGCCATTTTGACACACTTCTAGTGATGAGATCAGCATGACCTCCACAATTTAACATCCCCACCCTGGCCTAATGTTGTAACCCAAATTTGGTGGCATCTTGACTGGTGGTTCTGGAGCAGAAGATTTTAAAATAAATTCACGAAGTTGGCCATTTTGACTGACTTAAAGTCACATGACCGGAATGAGTTTTGCAATCCCCGAAATGGAACGTTGCCAGGAGCGGAACGTTGCTGCCAAATTTCATCCGGATCGGTCCAGCGGTTTGGCCGGAGAAGTCGAAATTGCAGACGGACGGATGAACGGACAGACGGACGGACATTCACAATGACAATACCTTATCTGGAATTCCAATTCCAGATAAGCTTAAAATGAAGTAGAAACTTATACTTGTGAAAAAAGGACAAAGCAGAAACAAGTTACTTGTGTTGCAAAAAATTATTCCACCTTTTTGGTTCATGTCTCCATGGTAAGTCAGGCGACGGCACCTGAAACATCGCGGAACTACACAATATCTGCTCCATGGTTATGTTTTTTTTCTCTCACCACTCACCAGTTTTGGGTTCTACACAGATTCTCTTGTTGTTCTTGGTGACACAGCATTTCTGCTTTCCTGGACAGTCACAATCACGATGGCAGTGCCGGCTGTGTTCATTCCACATGCAGTGTGTTGGTTCAGGGCATTCCCCACACTTGTCCTCATAACATTGTACTGTAGAAGGGGACAAAGGAGATAATCATTTGTGCACAGAGCAATGTCGAACACCTTTACGAAAGGGATGGATTAACGTCAGTGATTGTTGGACTCTTTTGTTTTTTTGTCTCATCATCTAAACTGTATTAATGCTACTAATTCTGAGGTTTATTAGCCCCTGTTGGACTTAGTCCAAAATGTGGGCTTATGGTTTTGGTCTCGATTTTTGTGTCCGTGTGTCCATGTGTGTGTGTGCAGTCACAACCTTATCTCGGAAATGTATGGGCCAATTTCATTCGTACTTAGTATATAGACAACACATGATGCTATACGTATGCTCATCATCTTGTTTCATGATGTCATCAAAGATGGCCGACTGGCAGCCATTTTAGTTGTTAAAAAAAACCTGATGTTGAATATGTCCTCAACCATTTCTTGGACATGCATTTACCCATGTTGTTCAAACTTGGCACACAGATAATGAATGAGAACTTCCATATTCGCATCATTTTGTTTGGAGATTAGATCCAAGATGGCCGACTGGTGGCCATTTTGTAACTTAAATTTGTCCCCAACCATTTCCTGAACATGCATGGTCCGATTTTGTTCAAGCTTGGCACGAGCACAGAATATGATGGCATACATGTGCACCTCACTTTATTTTGTGATCTGATAAAAGATGACTGACTGGTAGGCTGGTGGCCAATTTAGTTGTAAAAATCCTGATGTTGAACACGTCCTCAACCATTTCTCGGACATGCATTTACCGATCTTGTGCAGATATGGCGCACCCATAAAGAATGATGGCTTGTGTATGCACTTAATTTTACTTTGAAGTCAGAACCAAGATGGTCGATTGGTGGCCATTTTGTTACTAAAACTTTTTCTTTTCATGAACAATGTTTTAAGGAAGTTAGGGTTGAACTAATTGCCAACTGGGCCACTTTTCACTCACTTTTGAACACCAATTTTCATAGAAAATTGCATGGTCACCCTACAATTTTATTTTATTCTTTTTTTTCCACGACCTATACCATTGAAGCATATTTCATGAAAATTGAAAAAAATAATTCTGATTACTCTTTTCAATTTCACCCCGACAACCGATAAGTACAGTTTACAAAAACCGTTCAGACAGCATTTTCAACTGAATGATAATTTTCTATTGTCTACATTTATTGAAATTATTTGATACACAAATAAATATTATTAAATGTTATACAGTTTGTGTAATTCAGTACGTCTCCCTAAAAATATATGAACATTGAATCCTTTCTGTGCAAAATTTGCATTGTCAATAGAAATCATACATGTCACATGATCAACTACCTTAAAAATATATATATATAGATGTGACCCGCTTCATAAATATTCATGATGGAATCACTCAATCTTACACAATATTCCATGTCACAAGTCTGACGTGCAAACACATAGATCTTGTAAATATGGCTCGCCTTTTAACTCAGTACAGCAAGATTACAAAAACAATAGGGGCTATGACATTATATGTCTTTTTCTTCTTGTTTTCTGATACATCTGGTAAATATGATGTTTCTCACATTTTGTGTTATTTTCAGAATTAAAATATTGGAATGTAGTTCCAAGGATGTGGCCAAGGCTGAAAGATTCACTAAACATAATATCAAAACTCTTGTAAAATCGACGATGATGTCGAAGGAAAATGCATGTGAGATCGAGGAATTTTTTGTTTTTTGGGTGAACATTTCTTTGTGTTATCATCATTTGAATCCTGTTCACCAATGAGTATTATCCTTTTTGGAGAGAAATTCTGATGTGGATAAAAACGATGTTCAACTTGGCCTTCCACAACATCAGAGATACGACTTGAGAGCAATGTCGATGGCATATGAACTGTTACTTCAAAATCTGCAAATTTGAACTCATGACAGAATTGGGAATGCCTAAATCCATAATGATTCCCATCGTTATTAGACGTCTGTGAAAGAAGGTTTTTTTTTTCGTAAAAATGAAGCCACATGTTTTCATTGAACACAACTTGAACCACCTTGATCACGATCACCTGCATCCTCTACATTCATCTCCACTGGTAGATTTAAAAGGGATGACCTTTCGACATCTGAAAATCATTAAATGCCAACAAGAGGACATCAACTAACTTCACAAATATTTTTTACAACTACATATGTTCAAGGTTTACCAAGCCGGGTAGTTAAATGGGATATAACAATCAATGGAGATTTCCACCAGATGGTTTTAGGTAAGCTGATGCTCCAGTTATCAGAATGTGTCCAGTTATCATGAATGACACCATTTTTCTTCAAGATACTGTGAATCCTGATTAAATCTACAAGATCCATCAAATGACTTACCAGGATGATGAGGATGAGAATGATGATGATGGTAAGGATGGTGATGGTAAGGATGGTGATGATGATGATGTCCTGAAACAAGAGATATTAGACATGTTCGGTATGCACACAGACCAAGTGACAGGCGAGGAGAAATAATACAACAAAATGTATCGAAAAAAGGTTCGCTTAGCGGAAGAATATCCAGACCAAGTGTTTTAAAGTCACAGACATGTGTTGGTCACAGGTTTTTGTGGTTTAATGGAGTCTTTTCAGATTATTTTAGAAGGAAATATCCAGATCCTTGAGATATTTCATGATTAACCTGGAAGCTACACCACCGGACATCTCAACAATGAGATATTTAATTACTTTACATTTACCACTCTCATATTATTTAAATATTTCCAATGCAGTTCATCGTTGTTACTCTCAATGTTCCCCTCTTCAATCCATGTGTACCACTGATAGAATTCATGATTCAAACCCAGTCACTACCTTTTGGTTCGACACACATCCTCTTGCCATCCTTGGTGCAGCAGCATTTCTGGTGACCTGGACAGTCATCGTCACACCTGCATGTTTTGTAGTACCAATGATCCCAGATACAATGTGCAGGATCAGGGCACTCTCCAGGCCTCTCATGGCATGTTCCTGATGTGGGGGGGGGGGAGGGGGGAACGAAAAGTAAAGAGAAAAATCAAATCCAGTGGGAATGATAGGAAAGTGAAAACCATCATGGAACTTGCAATTTGTGAGCAAATACATTTCAAATGATTTAAAGTGAGGTTCCAATAATACTCTTGGTTGTACAAAACACCAAACTAAAGGTGGATTTTGAGTGGCGTTTTGTGAAAATGAGGAAGAAATCCGGTTCCGGTTTTGAGCGGCAAGAGGTCTCCTTCGGGGCTCCCTGCTGACATTCTCAAAGTTAAGTTCCGGTTGTTATTTGTCCCGTTTTAACTGTTTAATTTTCTCACCTACATGTTAATGTGTGTTCCTAGTTCGGTTTTGTTTCAAAAATCGTGCTATTTTGTGAGTATTTATGTCGACGTTCTCACCTGGTGTTTGAGGCCTAGTCCTAGGCTTGAGGCCTACCGGTTCCACTTGGTGTTCGATCGTTTTTTTTTTTTGTTTGTTTGTTTTTTCTCCCCATTACCTTCAATTTCTATCCTCCCCATTACCTTCAATTTTCATCCTCCCCACTTTCCAAACATCCCCCATTCTCCCAACTAATCTCTTTCTTATCTCAAAAAAAAAAAAAAAAAAAAACCCAACAACAACAACAACAACCTTCTCCCGATTCTGCTACTTCTTCCTCTTAACTTCCTCCTCGTCTTCCTCGATTTCTTTTTTTTTTTTTTTACACTTCCATGACCTAATCTGTTGAACTCTCTCATACATTAATATTAACAACAAAAACGATCTTATAATGCTTCATCTTCCTCTCTCACACATGTGGTACTCTTTACTGTTTCACAATGCACTACTCTTCTGCTATTTTAACAGACTGCTCTCATTTCGACCTCTCCTTCATTCCTTGCCTAAAAAATCCAACTATTACAGCACTTCTTCTCTCCATGCTCTGAATTCGCCTTCATTGCATCCATCAAGAATTGTGTTAAATCGCATCTCTGACCTAAAACTTTTTAAAAACCACAGTTTGCCATGGATGCTAGCTTTCCATCAACCATTCTTTTTTCCAACTTCAGTGCCAACTCACCCCCTCACCCCTCACTCTCACTCTCAAAGCAACCATCCCTCTTCTCCCTCCAAGCCTCCCTCTCACCTCTTTCAAAAATTCCCCCCTCACCTTTCTTCCACCTTTCCTCCCCCTCCCCCTTCCTTCTCTAAGCTGCCCCCCCCTCTCATCCACCCACCTGCCTCCCTCCACTGCCCCCTCACCTCCATCTCTTCACTCCGCCTCCTCAAATTGTCAACTGCCATCTTCCTTGTCTCTTGTCCCCCCTCTCTCACAGCACCACAAGAGCCTTTTCTCCTCCTCATTCGGCCCCCTCCCCTCGCTATTCTGCAATACCCCACACTCCTTCAGCAACCCTCCTTACCTCCCCCCTCGTCCCTCGTCCGACCCTCCCCGCCCCCTCCACCTCCTGCACCAAAAGCCTCCTCCCCTACCTCTTCATTAAAAGTGTGGACCTCAAATATCCGGGGCCTTCGCTCAGACCTTTCAGATCTTTCCATGCAGGTTGCCAGTGACAAACCAGACATTATCTGCCTAACAGAAACTTTCCTCTCCCAAGGCGTGTCTGACTCCCAAGTATCTCTCCCTGGTTACTCCCTCTTACGGTATGACAGACCTGAGCCTCGTCCTGGTGGAGGTGTTGCTCTCTTCATCAAAGACTCTATTCCTCACTCTCCCTGCACTGCTCTCACTCCCCCACACCCCCAGGAATACCTCTGGCTTCGGCTTCCCCTCCACTCCCACCTCATGTTTATATGTGTACTGTACCGTCCACCGAACAGTGATGACTCCATCTACACCTCACTCCGAAAACATGGACCATCTTCTATCTTCTCATCCAAACTCTCTCTTCCTCTTATGTGGCGACTTCAATTGTCATCACGCCAGTTGGCTAGGTGTGGGTACCTCTCTCACCTGCCATGGGACATCAGCAAAAGCTTTCTGTGACTCATTGGGACTGACTCAATCGGTCAACTTCCCGACCCGGATCTCAACCAATGGTACTCCATCTCTTCTGGATCTGATTTTGACAAATTTCCCTGACAATATCTGCTGCTCTTCCTTCGCTCCAATTGGTTCTTCTGACCACGTCCTTATTAAAGTGGACATCTCTCTGGCTGTTATCAGAGAACCACCTCACCGCCGTCGAGTCTGGCATTTCACTCAAGCCGACTGGCAGGACTGGTTTGAGCAGCCATCAAACTTACAGACTGGTCTCCTATCACTACTTTCTCAAACATCAACTCATCCTGGGAATTCTTTCAAAAGAAACTTGCTCTCCCTCATGCACAGATTTATCCCCTCTCGTGTTCAGTTGTCTTACCCTTCCTCCCGCCCTTGGTTTACTGAAGCTTGTGGCGAGGCAGTTGTCCTGAAACAACTTGCCTTTGCCTCATGGAAAGCAAACCCAACTGAGGGCAATCTCAGTTCTTTCCACAAAGCTCGGAACAAGTGTGTAGCTACCCTCAGGAGAGCCAGAAAACAACATCTTTCTCATCTCAAGTCTGAACTCTCAAACCTCTCACCCTCCTCAAAATCCTGGTGGCGTTTAATCAAATCTGTTTCTGGTGTATGTTCCCCCTCCATCCCCTCCCTTACCTCAAATGGCCGCACTGCTGATTCCACACGTGATAAAGCTGAATGTCTAAACTCGGTGTTTGCAGCTAAATCTTGTGTCCCAAACCCATCACTATCTCTACCCACTTTACCCAGTCGCACCCAACTGTCCCTGGACTCTGTATCCTTTTCTCCTGACAAGGTGGAGAGCTTGCTTTCAAACCTCGAGTCAGATTCTGCAACCGGTCCAGACGGCATCAGCCCACGTGTCCTCAAAGCCTGCTCTTCTGCTCTTGCTCACCCTCTCTCTGTTCTATTCACCCTCTCATTTTCCCAAGGTCATCTGCCATCTGCTTGGAAATCTGCTAACATCACTGCCCTGCATAAAAAAGGTGCAAAAACAGATCCCTGTAACTATAGACCAATCAGCCTTCTCCCAATCATCAGCAAGGTTATGGAATCCATCATCGCTTCAGACATGAAATCCTTCCTCTTCTCCAATGGCTTGATTTCCAATCATCAATTTGGTTTCAGACCAGGTCACTCTACCCTAGATATGCTGCTACTGCTCTCCCATCAATGGATGGAGGTCCTCAATGCCAGACAGGAAATCCGAGCCGTATCCCTGGACATATCACGTGCTTTTGACACAGTCTGGCACCCTGCCCTACTCACCAAACTCTCTTCCCATGGTATTCAAGGCCATCTCCACTCATGGCTCGCAGACTTCCTCTCCTGTCGCAGTCAACGTGTGGCCCTAAATGGAGTTCTTTCATCCCCTCTTCCTGTGCAGGCTGGAGTTCCTCAAGGTAGCGTTCTGGGCCCTGTTCTTTTCTGGTTTTCATCAATGATCTCTCGGACTCTCTGGAAAATCCTCTATTTCTCTTTGCCGATGACTCAACCCTCTGCCGTACCATCTGTCATCCCTCAGACCGGCAAGCAGCAAGCTTCTTCGCTCACTGCAGATCTGGATAAAATCACAAACTGGTCCAACACGTGGAACATGTCTTTCAATCCAGACAAATCTCACACTCTCACTATGTCTCTTCGAAAGGACCGTTTACAAAACCCCCATCCACTTTCTCAACAATCCTCTGGAAGAAGTCTTTTCTTTCAAGCTTCTGGGTCTCACTATCTGCCATGACCTTTCCTGGGAAAGTCACATTTCCAACCTTGCCTCAAAAGCCAGTCGCCGACTGGGAATCCTCCGTCGTGCAAAGTCCTTCCTCGGCCCTCTTGAGCTCCTGACCACTTACAAAGCTTTTGTCCGTAGCCTGATGGAGTACTGCTCTCCCCTCTGGGCTGGTGCTCCTGCCTCCCACCTTTCTCGACTTCACGCTGTCGAAACCAGGGCTTTTAAGATCATTGGCATCTCCCGCAATGAAGCTGAGTCTTTGGGCCTCTCACTCAATCACCGCAGGTTGGTCGGTGGTCTTTCTGTCTTCTACCGACTCCTCTCCAGCCTTGCCCCCCTGCTCTCTCTGCGATTTGTCCCAACCACATTTCCACAGGGCGCTCAAGGTCCGCCAACAACCCCTTCTGGTAAAACTACCAAAATCACGAATCACTGCTCATCTTCCTTCTTTCATTCCTCTTTTTTTCCCGCCTTTGGAATAAACTTCCTCACTCTATTCTTTCCCATTCTTCCCTTCAGGCTTTCAAAACAGCTGTTCACCACCACCTCTTATCTTCCCCCATCCAAATCCTCGATCTTTTCTACCCCCGATAATCCACCCAAGCCCACTTCCTTCAATTCTCCTGCTTTCCTTCCTGAAAGTCCCTTTAATGTCCATCTTCCCCTCGCCATGTTCCCCGTCCCATCCCCATCCCTCTCCCTTCCACAGTTCACCTGTGTCTGTTCCCCAATGTTTTGTCCCTTCCACTCCCGCCCCTCTTGTCTCATGCCTCCTTGCTGTGAGTTGTGTGTTAGCTCTCATACGAGCCTCGACCAAGGTATAAAAAAAAAAAAAAAAAAAAAAAAAAAAAAATTTTTTTTGTGTACATTGTCGAGGCTTGTATGAGAGCTAATACACAGAGACACATAACAAGGGGAGCAGGAGACAAGAGCGGCAGGAGAGGGAAGGACAAAACTGTGGGGATCGGCGATATGAGGAGATCTGTGGAGGGGAGAGATTTGGGGCGGGGTACACAGTAAACAAGATCGACGCTACAGGGACTTTCCGGTCCTTACACGACAAGGACTTTCAGGAAGGAAGGCAGGTAATTTGAAGGGGGTGGGTTTGAGATGGATTAATGGAGGCAGAAAAGATCGTGATTTTGGATGGGGGGAGATAAGAGATGGCGGTGAACAGCTGTTTTGAAAACCTGGAGGGAAGAGTGGGATTGAAGAGCGTATAGGAGTTTGTTCCAAAGGTGGGGAAAAAAAATGAGGAATGAAAGTGAGCAGTGAATCTTGATTTTGGTCGTTTTACCCGAAGGGGGTTGCTGGCAGACCTTGAGCGCCCTGTGGAAATATCTCAAACAGAGCCGGGAGGGCGAGGCCGGAGAGGAGAAGGTAGAAAACAAAAAGACCACCGACCTGCCTGTGGTGAAAGAGGGAGAGGCCCAATGACTCAGCCTCACCATGGGAGATACCAATGATCCTAAATGCCTTGGTTTCCACAGCATGAAGCCGAGAAAGGGGAGAGGCAGGAGCACCAACCCAGATGGGAGAACAGCACTCCATCAGGCTGCGGACTAAAGCTTTGTATGTGGTCAGGAGCTCAGGTATGCCAAGGAAGGACTTTGCACGACAGAGGATGCCCAGTCGGTGACTGGCTTTGGAGGCCATGTTGGAAATGTAGCTTTCTCAGGAAAGATCATGGCAGATTATTGTTGTGAAAAAGGAAAAATTGGGCACAAGTTACTTGTGTTCTTAGAAATTATTCGACTTTTTCGGTTCATGTTTCTCTTGTAAGGGACAGGAGACGCCACCCTAAACATTCCTGAACTACACAATATCTCCTCCATGGTTACGATTGTTTCTCACCACTCACCAGGTTTAGGTTCGACACAGATTCTCTTGTTGTTCTTGGTGATACAGCATTTCTGTTTTCCTGGACAGTCACAATCACGATGGCAGTGCCGGCTGTGCTCATTCCATACGCAGTATGCTGGTTCAGGGCATTCCCCGCACTTGTCCTCATAACATTGATCTGTAGGGGAGGATAAAGGAGATAATTTGTTTACAGAGCAATGTCTAACACCGTCACGATATGGATAAGTTAACTTCAGTGTTTCTTGGACTCTTTCTTTTTTTCGTAACCTAAACCATATCACTGCCACCAATGTTGCGGTTTATTTCCCTTAAATTATTCTGAAAAATTGTGCTGTTATCACTGCAAATATCCTTTAGCACTTTGTATAATCCAAATGTGATAACGCAATTGATTGTCATGGAAACAAACAGCAATTGTGCTGAGATATACATCATGAACAACTACTCTGTAATGCTACTCTTTATGAACAACAACAACTACTCCACAACAACGAATGAATAACAACTACTCCGTAACTGAACAAGGATTGTTTCAAAGTCGTCACCTTCCTGCAACCTTTTATGTGAAAGGTGTTTGTGTTCACAAATTTATACGAGTACACTAAGTACAGTCATATTATTTCCTGATATGTCTGGTAAATATCACGTTTCTCACATTTTGTGTTATTTTCAGAATTATAGGCATGGAATGTAGTTCCAAGGATGTGGCCACAGCTGAAAAGTTCACTAAACGTAAAATTGAAACTCTTGCAAATTCTATGATTATGTAGAAGGAAAATAGACGTGAGATCAAGGATTAATTTTTTTGGGAACATTCCTTCGAGTTGTCATCATTTCAATCCTGATCACCAATGAGTATTAATTATCCTTTCCGGAGAGAAAATCTGATGTTGAAAAAAAACTATGTTCAAGTAGGACTTCTACAACACCAGAGAGACTACGTGAGGACAATGTCGATGTTATATGAACTATAACTTCAAAATCTGCAAATTGGAACTCAAGAAAATGTGACAGAGTTGTCAAATGCCTCAACCCATAATGACTCCCATTGCTATGAAAAATCTGGGAAAGAAAATTCTTGGTAAAAATGAAGCCACATGTTTTCATTGAAAACAACATGAACCGTCTTGATCGCTATCACCGGCATCCTCTACATTCGGTCGATTTAAAAGGGATGACCTTTCCACCTTTGAAATCATCAATTGCCAACAAGAGAGCATCGACTAGCTTCAAGTATATTTTAAAACTACCTTCAAGATTTACCAAGCCGGGTAGTTACACGGGATATAACAACCAATGGAGATTTCCAACAGATGTTTGAAGGTAATCTGATGCTCCAGTTCGCAGAATATGTCCAATTATCCTGACCGACGCCATTTTTCTTCAAGATCCTTCGCAAGACTTACCAGGATGATGAGGATAAGAAGGATGATGATGGTAAGGATGGTGATGGTCAGGATGATGGTGATGATGATGTCCTGAAACAAGAGATATTAGACATGTTCAGTGTGCGCATGGATCAAGGGACAGTCAACGAGAAATAATACAACAATTAATATCGAAAAACGGTTCGTTTAGGCTTCGGGGAAGAATATCCAGACCATGATGTTTTTACATCACAGACATGTGTTGGTAACAAGTTTGTGTGATTCAATGGAGTCTTTTCCGATTAGTTGAGAAAGAAATGTCTAGACCTTTGAGATATTTCATGATTAACATGGAAGCTGCACCACTGGAGATCTCAACAATCAGATATTTAATTACTTTACATTTACCACTCTCTCATATTATTTAAATATTTCCAATCCAGTTCATCGTTGTTACTCACAATGTTCCCATTTTCAAAGTATGTGTACCACTGATACAATTCATGATTCAAACCCACTCACTACCTTTTGGTTCTACACACATCCTCTTTCCATCCTTGGTGCAGCAGCATTTCTGGTGACCTGGGCAGTCATCGTCACACCTGCACGATGTGTAGTGCCAATGATCCCAGATGCAATGCGCAGGATCAGGACACTCTCCAGGCCTCTCATGGCATGTTCCTGATGTCAAGAAAAATGAAAAGTAAAGAGAAGAAGGAAAAAAGAATGAAAATGTCACAGCCCCCATTGTTTTTTGTCAAATTGCTGTACAGAATTAAAGGGCGAGCCCATATTTATTTACAACTAACATGGCCGCCAGTCTACCAGTCAGCCATCTTTGACGACATCGCAAAATTAAGTGAATTTCATGTGTATGCCATGACACACCGTGCTTGTGCCAAGTTTGAACAAAATCAGACCATGCATGTCTGCGAAATGGTTTGGAACACATTGAGGTAACAAATGGCCACCAGTCAGCCATCTTGGATTTGAGCTCGAAAAAAAAAAAACATGACATGCATATGTAATCCGTCATTCTTTATCTGTGCACCAGGTTTGAAGAAGACTGTTAAATGCATGTCCGAGAAATGGTTGAAGACATCCGGCAGGAATGATAGAACAATGAAAACCATTGTGGAACTTGCAATTCATAAGCAAATATGTTTCAAACAATTTCAAGAGAGGTTCCCATCACACCATCGGTTATGCAAGATGCAGAACTATAGGTGGAAATTGAGTGGCGTATTGTAAAAACGAAGTAGAAACAGCCTTGTAAACATGTAAAAAAAAAAAAATTGAAAGAAGTTATCTCTGTACCGAGAAATTCGTCTACTCTTTTGGTTCACGTCTCCATGGTAAGAGTCAGGAGAAACAACCCTAAACATCATGGAAAGTCTATACAGTATCTCCTCTATGGTTACGATTGTTTCTCACCACTCACCAGGTTTAGGTTCAACACAGATTCTCTTGTTGTTCTTGGTGACACAGCATTTCTGTTTTCCTGGACAGTCACAATCACGATGACAGTGCCGGCTGTGTTCATTCCACACACAGTGTGTTGGATCAGGGCATTCCCCGCACTTGTCCTCATAACATTGTACTGTAGGGGAGGATAAAAGAGATCATTTGTGCACACAGCAATATGTGTTTGCATTCCCCGCACTTGTCCTCGTAACATTGTACTGCAGGGGAGGTTAAAGGAGATCATAATTTGTCTGTAGAGCAATGTCGATCACCTTCATGATATGAATGAATTAACTTCAGTGATTATTGAACTCTTTTTTTTTTCTTTTGTAACTCAAACCGAATCACTGCAACAAATTCTGGATTATATTTCCCTTACATTCTTCTGAAAATTTATGTAACTGCCTCTTCATATATCATTCAGCATTTTGGAAAAAGCAATTGTGATAATTCCTGACTCAGTGTCAGGAAACAAACAGTAATTGTACCGAAATATATATCATGAACAACTACTCTGTAAATGCTCCTTAACTGGACAAGGATTGACCATAAGGTGTCACCTTCCAACAAACGTTGATGTGAAAGTTGTATGTGTTTGCAAATCTATAATAGTACAGTCTTATTACTTCCTGATACATTTTGTAAATTCAACGTTTCTCACATTTTGTGTTATTGTCAGAATTAAAATAATGGAATGTAGTTCCAAGGATGTGGCCACGGCTGACCGGTTCATTGAACGAAACATCGAAACTCTTGTAAATTATTTGATGATGTCGAAGAAAAATACACGTGAGATCAAGGAATAATTTTTGTTGTTCAACATTCCTCTGATTTATCAACATTTGAATTCTGTTCATCAATGAGTATCATCCTTTTGCGGGAGAGAAAATCTGATGTGGATAAAATCGAGGTTCAAGTCGGCTTTCCACAACACCAGACAGACTACGTGAGGACAATGTCGATGTTATATGAACTGTTACTTCAAAATCTGCAAATCAGAACTCGAGAAAATGTGACAGAGTTGGGAATGTTGAAATGCATAATGATTTCCATTGTTATTAAACATCTGGGAAAGAAGGTTTTTGGTAAAAAAAAAAAAATGAAAGCCATGTTTTCATTGAACACAACCTGAACCACCTTGATTTCTATCGTCTGCATCCTCTACATTCATCTCCATTGGTAGAATTACAAGGAATGACTTTTCCACATCTGAAAATCATCAAATGTCAACAGGAGAGCATCAACTCGCTCCACACATATTTTTACAACTACCTTGAAAATATACCAAGGATAGCTGGTCGAGATATAACAATCAATGGAGATTTCCACCAGATGGTTTCATGTAGTCTCATACAAAAAAGTTATCAAAATGTGTCCAGCTCTTCTGAATGACGGAATTTTTCTTCGAGATAATGCTAAACCATATGAAACGTACAAGATCCTTCGCAGGACTTACCAGGATGATGAAGATGATGATGATGATGATGATGATGATCAGGATGGTGATGATAATGATGATGTCCTGAAACAAGAGATATAAAACATGTTCAGTATGCATACAGAGCAAGGGACAGTCAAAGTGAAATAATACAAGAAAATGTATTGAAAAACGGTTCATTTCGGGGAAGAATATCCAGACCAGGTTGTTTTTAAGTCGCAGACTTGTGTTGGAAGCAGCTTCTAACGGTTTAATGGAGTCTTTTCAGATTATTTTAGAAAGATGTGTCAAGATCCTTGAGATATTTCATTATTAACCTGGAAGTTGCACCACCAGACATCTCAACAATCAGATATTTAATAACTTTACATTTACCACTCTCTCATATTATTTAAATATTTCCAATCCAGTTCATCGTTGTCACTCTCAATGTTCCCCTTTTCAATCCATGTGTACCACTGATAGAATTCATGATTCAAACCCACTCACTACCTTTTGGTTCTACGCACATCCTCTTGCCATCCTTGGTGCAGCAACATTTCTGGTGACCTGGACAGTCATCGTCACACCTGCACGTTTTGTAATGGCCATGGTCCCAGATACAATGTGCAGGATCAGGGCACTCTCCAGGCCTCTCATGGTATGTTCCTAATGTGGAGAAGAAGGAAAAGTAAAGACAAGAAGCAAACCCAGTGAGATTGATAGAAAAGTGAAAACCATTACGGAACTCACAATTTAGAAAGGAAATGTGCTTCGAACAACATCAAGAACGGTTCCTGTAATACTCATGGTTATGCAACATGCTGAACTGACGGCGGATTTTAAATAGAGTATCCCATTGCAAAAATGAAGCAGAAATTTATTCTTGTGAAAAAGGAAAAAGTGGAAACAAGTTACTTGTGTTCCTAAAGGATTCTACTTTTTGGTTCACGTCTCTATGGTAAGAGTCAGGAGATGCCACCCTAAACATTCCAGAACTATACAGTATCTCCTCCATGTTTATGATTGTTTCTCACCACTCACCAGGTTTGGGTTCCACACAGATTCTCTTGTTGTTCTTGGTGACACAGCATTTCTGTTTTCCTGGACAGTCACAATCACGATGGCAGTGCCGGCTGTGTTCATTCCACTTGCAGTGTGTTGGATCAGGGCATTCCCCGCACTTGTCCTCATAACATTGTACTGTAGGGGAGGATAAAAGAGATCATTTGTGCACACAGCAATATCTAACACATTCACAATGTGGATGAATTCACATCAGTGATTCTTAGAGTCCTTTTTTCCCCCCGAAAGCAAAACCGTATTAATGCCACTAATTCTGAAGTTTATTTCCCCTAGAATGTTCTCTAAAATTCTGCTATTTCCACTCCATACAGTGCCTTCAGAAAGTAACCCCTGAGTTAATTACAGCTTCGAGACTTCTTGTGTACGTCTGCATCAGCTTTACACATCTGGATTTGGGGATTTTCTCCCATTCTTCCTTGCAGATTTGCTAAAGCTCTGTCAAGTTGGATGGAGAGCATCGGTGAACATCAATCTTCACGTCTTTCCACAGATTCTTAATCGGATTCAAGTCTGGGCTGTGGCTGGGCCACTCAAGGACTTTCATACTCTTGTTCTGAAACCATTACAGTGTTGCTTTGGCTGTATGCTTGGGGTCATTGTCCGGTTGGAACACAAGCCATCGCTGCAGTCTAAGGTTGTTTTTTTGCACTCTGAAGCAGGTTCTCCTGAATGATTTTCCTGTATTTTGCTCCATTCATTTTCCCCCCTATCCTTACAAGTCTCACAGTCCCTGCTGCTAAAAAGCATCCCCATAGCATGATGCTGCCACCACCTTTGTTTAGGATAGGGATTGTGTTCGGTTTCTGACAGACGTAGCACTTTGCATTCAGGCCAAAGAGTTCAATTTCGGTCTCATGAGACCACAGAATCTTTTGCGTCATGCTCGCAGTCTTTCACGTGCCTTTTTGCAAACTCCATGATCGTGTGCTATCATGTGCCTTTTTCTCAGGAGTGGCTTCTGTCTGGCTACTCTCCCATAAAGCTTCGATTTGTGAAGTGCTGCAGAGACTGTTGTCCTTCTGGCAGGTTCTGCAACATCAGCCAAGGAACTCTGTACTTCTATCAGAGTGGTCATTGGGTTCTTCGTCACCTCCCTGACCAATGTCCTTCTTGCCTGGCTACTCAGTTTGGTCGGACAGCTAGCTCTCGAAAGAGTCTGGGAAGTTCTATATTGTTTTCATTTCCTAATGATTTTGCTTACTGTGTTCTTTGGAACTTTCAATACTCAAGAACTTGTTTTATACCCTTCCCCAGATCAATGCTTCCTCAAAATTATATCTCAGAGTTTTACGAATAGTTCATTGGACTACTTGGTCGAGTTTCTGCTCTGACATGCACTGTCAACTGTGTGACCTTACATAGAAAGGTGTGTTTCTTTCTAAATCATGTCCAATCAATTGAATTGGCCACAGGTGGACTCCAATCAAGTTGTAGAGACATCTTAAGGATGATCAAAGGAAATTGGATGCACCTGAGCTCAATTTGGAGTGTCATAGTAAAGGGGTTTGAATACTTATTGACGCAAGACATTTCAGCTTTTCATTTTTAATTAATTTGTAAAAATTTCTGAAAACATGTTTTCACTTTGTCATTATGGGGTATTTTGTGTCGATTGGTGACAAAAACTTGATGTTTAATCCATTTTAAGTTCAGGCTGTAACACAACAAAATGAGAAAAAGTTGAGGGGTGTGAATACTTACTGAAAGCACTTTGGGAAAAAACCAATTGTGATTACCCCATTGATTGTCATGGAAACAAAGAGCAATTATACTGAAATATATATCATGAACAATAATTATACTCTTTCATGTTCTTTAATTGCACAAGGATTGTTCCAAAGGTGTCACCTTCCAGCAACCTTTTATGTGAAAGGTGTATGTGTTCACAAATGTACATGAATACAGTCATATTATTTCCTGATAGGTCTGGTAAATATCACGTTTCTCATATTTTTTGTTTTCAGAATTAAAATAATGTAATGTAATTCCCTGCGCACACGAAGTGAAAAGCAGGGTTAAGCAATTGGTTAATGTCCGTACATCTGTCTGTCTGTAAACATCAGTTTATGATCGGGGAACAACTTAATTTAAATTGAATGTTATATTTTGAACATGAATCGGAACATGAATCAGAAAATGAACATGCAGTTTCGCAGTACTTTGTCTCTGAATTTGTACCGATCGCACATGATCAGAGAGGAGTTAGACAATTTTTTTTACTTTTCCTGTCTGGCGGCCAAACAAAATTGAAAATCATTCCAAACAGGAAACTTACTGTTTCTACAGATGTTGTAAAGGACACAAACAACAGGTACTAATAACTAATGTAGTGTGTCAAATCGGGGGTGTAATTGACCCTGCGTCAAGTGCAGTAAATTCGGGAATTAATTAATTTATACGACTTTTACAATCTTTTTTTTTTAATTTAAATTGATTTATATGCTTTAACAATACGGATCACAAATCGTCTTCTATGTAAATTCAAAACCCTTCCGTTTAGCAGTATTACTTGAACATGTTAAATATGGTGGTGTGCAAGAAAGACTTCAATAGTGCAAAACTTGCAGAAATTTTTTGACTATCTTTAAACCATTCTTTCATTTGAATTTATGTACACACTTAAACACTGCATGATGTGATGTGTTCTATGAACTCTCGAGTTCCAATGATGTGGCCATGGCTGAAAGATTCACTAAACGTAACATCACAACTCTTGTAAAAACAATGATGATGGAGAAGGAGAATATTACGTCTTCTGCGCAAATATTTTTTTTTGTTTAACATTCCTTTGAGTTACCATCACTTGAATCCTGATCACCGATGAGTATTAATTATCCTTTCCACCGAGAAAATCTGATGTGGATAGTAACGATATTCAAGTAGGACTTCCACAACACCAGAGAGACCACGTGAGGCCAATGTCGATGTTATATGAACTGTAACTTCAAAATCTGCAAATTAGAACTCGAGAAAATGTGACTGAGTTGAGAATGCCAAAATCCATAATGATTCCCATTGTTACTAAAAAATCTGGGAAAGAAGGTTTTTTGTTAAAATGAAGTCATGTTTTCATTGAACACAACCTGAACCACCTTTATCGCTATCACCGGCATCCTCGACATTCATCTCATCAGTAGAATTAAAAGGGATGACCTTTCCACGTCTGAAGTCATCAAATGCCAACAAGAGAGCATCAACTGGCTTCACATATATATTTTTTTACAAGGTTTACCCAAAGGTTTACAAAAAATGGATCGTCACACGGGATGTAACAATCAATGGAGATTTCCACCAGATGGTTTCAGGTAATCTGATGCTATAGTTGTCAGAATGTGTCCAGTTATCTTGAACAACGCCATTTTTCTTCAATATTATGCAAAACCACATTAGATGTACATGATCCTTCACAGGACTTACCAGGATGATGATCAGGATGATGATAATGTCCTGAAATAGATATACAATATGTTCAGTGTATACACAGAGCAAGGGACAGTCAAAGTGAAATAATACAACAAATGAAACGAAAAAAATGTTTCTTTGGAAGAAGAATATTCAGACCATGTTGTTTTAAAGTCACAGACATGTGTTGGTAACAGAGTTTGTGGTTTATGGAGTTTATTCAGATGATTTTAGAAGGAAATATCCAGACCTTTGAGATGTTTCATCAATAACCTGGAAGCTGCACCACGGGAGATCTCAACAATCAGATATTTAATAACTCTACATTTACCACTCTCTCATATTATTTAAATATTTCCAATTCAGTTCATCGTTGTTACTCACAATGTTCCCATTTTCATTACATGTGTACCACTGATATAATTCATGATTCGAAACCACTCACTACCTTTTGGTTCGACACACATCCTCTTGCCATCCTTGGTGCAGCAGCATTTCTTGTGACCTGGACAGTCATCATCACACCTGCATGTTTTGTCATGTCCATGATTCCAGATACAATGTGCAGGATCAGGACACTCTCCGGGCCTCTCATGGTATGTTCCTAATGTGGAGGAGAACGAAAAGTAAAGAGAAAAAGCAAACCTAGTCGGATTGATGGAAAAGTGAAAACCATCATGGAACTTGCAATTTGTGAGCGAATATATTTTAAACAAATTAAAGAGATGTTGCCGTAATACCATTGGTTGTGCAAAATGCTGAACTAAAGGTGGATTTTGAGTGGAGTTTTGTAAAAATGAAGGACAAACTTGTACTTGTGAAAAACGAAAAAGTGGAAACAAGTTACTTGTGTTCCTATAAGTTATTTTACTGTTTTGGTTCATGTCGCTATGGTAAGAGTCAGGAGACGCCACCCGAAACATCCCAGAACAACACAATATCTCCTCCTTGGTTACGATTGTTTCTCACCACTCACCAGGTTTAGGTTCGACACAGATTCTCTTGTTGTTCTTGGTGATACAGCATTTCTGCTTTCCTGGACAGTCACAATCACGATGGCAGTGCCGGCTGTGTTCATTCCACATGCAGTGTGCTGGTTCAGGGCATTCCCCGCATTTGTCCTCATGACATTGATCTGTAGGGGAGGTTAAAATAGGTAGGAATTCATACATAAAGCTTGTAGATTTTTTTTCTCAACTTAAAATTAAATTCAAATTCCCTTCTGAATCTGGTGAGTTCATAAATGTTGTTTTTGGCATCATTTCGCCAAGATATGCAGTGCACTAATTTTACATTTTGTTGTCCGGTTCTTTCAGGTAAATCATGTGCAGTTGATTATTTGATCATTAACCTTAAAAAATAAAAAAATCTTATCCTTTTTAAGTTAATACTTTTGATGCTGCAAGTGATTGTTTCTCATTCGACTCAACACAATTTAACCTCATTCATGAACCTTCTTCTGACTATCCCATCCTCTCACCCTCATGTAATTTTGCAGCAAACTTTATGTCATTCTAATTCTCCCGTCATACTGAAATTTTAGAATTTGCTCCATATATATTATATATGTATATGTATATATATATATATATATGTATATGTATATATATATGTATATATATATATATATATGTATATATATATATATATATACATATACATATATATATATATATATATATATATATATATATATATATATATATATATATATGTTTCTGAACCTTATATTACCGAAAACTGGTCGGTCAATTCCACCCAATTTTTGTTTACGTACTCAGGGTAGACCAGGGTCAGATCATGGTCATCAAATAACCTCCCTCCCACCACTCCCCCATGAGGGTGGGGGGACTACTTGCAATTTTCGCCTGTGCAAGTGGCATCATACAAGTGTTTCAATCAGTGACTTCTGCCTGGTGGAAGGGTGTCCTGATGACATATTTTGCTCCTGGGGTGGGTATTACAGGTACAGAAAAATTTGGTCTTATTGCATGAAGGACCTTTTGGTACAGAACTTTCTGTCGTGTTTCTGAACATCAGGAGCACCAAAAGATGGGAGTGATGGAGATTTAATTTGCCTTAGTTCAATCGATCACTGAGTTGAGAACATCTTGTCTGTTGTCCACACAGTACACCAAAGTGTGGAGGAAATGGTACCGGTTAAGTTCGTTAAATAGTTTTTTCGTAAAACATCCGTATGCCCAAGCAATCTGGTGTCAACATGGAAGCAGGAGTCATATGGAGCCTCTTGAGGAACTCACGCCACTTTTGGTTGTCTATGGCCAACCGACTGATCCCTATTCAGGTGGTTTCTCCATCTCTCTTAGTCCCTTTTCCACCATATGCCACCAAGTCTGTGTAGGTCGTCCAACCCTATTTTAAGCACAAGGCTTTACTCGTTTTGTGATGTTGTTTTCCATATGCAGTGCGATCTTAATCCATCTCCACTTCCTCATTTTAATTTCCTCCATGATGTTTTTCTTTCCAGTCCTTCTTTCTACCTCCTTCTTACTCACTCTATCTGGCTGGAAGATTTGCAAAATCCTTTTGTGACAGCGATAAATTAACGATTCTAATTTGCAACCATTAAATGTAGCTTATTGACCTCATTGAATCACTTGGTTTATTATGCCAACTTATATCTCACAATAATGAAGCAAAAGTGGATGTCACTGAAACTCCAAAAGTGGCATGTAGCGGAAATAGCATCACCTTTGGTTATAGCCACTCTTACAAATCATCTTCTTTTATCTTCTTCATAATATAATGAAACCTTCTCAAAATTATCATGCAGAGGATATGTTACAATCAATAAAATTTATTTCAAAAATGACAAAAATGATAAAGTGCATATTGCCCACCGAAGGTGGTCCAAGAAGGGTACTTCCGCCCGGAGGGTGGGAGTGCCCGCTAGTGATGAAAATAAAGCTTTTGTTTCGTCTTAAACATCTTTTGTCTGACTCACCTGCAACCGTTTGTCACATTACCCCCACTGTCTTTATAAGCAGCAGTCATTTATAAAATGCAATTTGTCTGAAGCAGCTTTAACTGCAATTAAAAATGTCTTCTTTTTTAACTTCAGACAATGTTATTTTCATACAAAATAAGTCAAACTCACGTGAACTGTAGACTGTGCCTGGCACAAAAGCCCCAAGAAGCAGAAGAGTTTGAAGTGAGATATGCATCATCTGTCGCTTGTGAAAGCTGCTGAAGTCTTCAACCCCGACAGTGCCGAGCATGGCTACAAGTGGAAGTGTCAGCTATTTATTCATCTCGTGTGGAGCACACCCCATTGAGCCAAGAACCAATCTGGGCACTCCTCATTCCTTACACATTGATGTTTTACCTCTTTAGGAACATTTATTTCACTATCTGCATGCATTATCTTTCACATTCTCAGATTGTATAAGTATGCACAATCTGCTGAATAGGGTAAGGAAGTGTGCTTAAGATTCATAAGAAACTACATGCATTATCTACTGAGCTATTATTTTATTACCGTTCTTCATGGTCTTGGGAACATCGAGAAATGATAACATGTGACAGGCTCTTTAACCCATATGGCAAAGCTTCCATAAGAGATTGTGGATGGCATTGTCATTGTCAAACAAGAAACACAGCTTGAGGTTCTAAAAGTGGAGACGACCTCATGCTCGGAGCCTTGCCTCTGATTCCACACTCGTTTTTCCACCAATCTGTTAATTGTCGTCGAGGACATCAAATTAACCTGTTTGTCATCAAGTCGGCTGGAAATATTTATTTCATTCAAAATGTCGTGCAAAATTGTTTTTGCATGCTCATTTAATGCAACGTTAGAAATGGATACCTTAAGCTAACATATTGGTACTTTCCTGGGAAGGAGTGGGACCACCACCGCTACCTTCTCCAAATTGTGAATATTTCATTTGCAA
>NC_140963.1:120762424-120765193 GCF_056783735.1 Eptatretus burgeri | reverse complement strand
TTTCTTACACATGGGGTTTCCAGGGAGGTCTTTATGTTTGTTTTGAAATTCTTCTGGATATTTTAAATCAACCTCAAAATAATATCCAACTTCAGCTTCATCCAATTCTTTTTGAGAGGAGATAATTAATGTCAAGTAAAACTTTTTAATAATGTTTTTCTTTTCTACCCATTTAAGTTTTCCATAAGGTAACGATTGAGACAGATAGCTCCACCCATACAAATTAAGTTGGCATCATACTACATCAGGTAAGAGTTGTCCTCATTCTTATTATAATCAGGAAGATATTTGTTGTTTGCTTCTCGGCATATTTATTGGAACATACTTGGAGATATTCCTCCTCTTTTAGCCTTCTCTATCATTAAAAAGCATATCTATATCACTGATTAATTCCAAATTTTGTTTTGTTACTTTTAACATAGAACTCGCAGACAAGCCCGGGGCTGTGTAATAGTGAACGGTGTCCAATCCATAAGAATTTTTTACTATGACAGACTGCTCTCAAAGTTTCAAACACATCAACCAATAACAATACATCAGTTTTAAGATACAAATCATGATATTCTCCAACATTCTTTATATTAAACATCTCCCAAACCTTTTTCGCTTGTGTATAATCTCTCGGAAATATGAGTTTTATTTAATTTTCCATAGAAACTTTCCCTTGAAGGAAGTTGTGTTTCTTTAAACTTCTCAAATAAATCCATATGGTCATACGGATATATTCCCTTTTGTGATAAGAGATCAATCTCTTCTTGATTTGAGAAATGCGATTTAAGATTCGGGAAGTTTTTTAATATTTGATACTAAGTTAGATATTGTAATTGACAAAAACTTGTATTATATGTGTCAAGAAATCTGATGTGGGTTATGGGGGATGTATGAAATGTTTTTGTGAATGAGATGTATTTTTGATCGGTTTTAGGAATGGCAGAAATATCTCCAGATGTCTTTGAATTGGGAAAAAAAGATTGTTGTACTCCCGTCTTCCTTTCAGGGTTCACCATGCGCTATGCAACAAAACTACCAGGATGCTATGGCCATTGTTGCTAAATTCGGAAAACCAGACTTATTCCTCACTTTTACATGCAATCCCAAATGCCAAGATGTGCAAAAAGCCCTCCTCCCTGGCCAACAAGCACAAGATCGACCAGACATTGTTGCCAGAGTGTTTCAACAGCGCCTACATGAACTCATGACAGACATACGAAAAAAACATGTACTCGGAAAACCGGTCGCCCATATCTATGTGATAGAGTTCCAAAAACGTGGTCTCCCACATTGTCATCGACTCCATTTTGGCAGACAATAGCAAATTAAGAGAGCCAGCTGACATCGACAGCATTATATCAGCAGAAAAACCTGATCAACAAGACAACCATGGTTCACAGTCCATGTGGACTCCTCAATAAATACGCAAGATGTATGCTAGACGACAAATGCACAAAGGGACTATCCTAAGGAGTTCGGGAAACAACTGCACTGGCAACTGATGGCTACCCACTCTATAAGAGGTCAGTTAACGGTCGCACAATCACCATCGGCCGGCACCAAGTAGACAACCGATGGATTGTACCGTACAACACTTACTTATCTCAGAAATACCAAGCCCATATCAACCTCGAGGCCTGCACTACAATCAAGAGTGTAAAATACTTATTTAAGTATGTTAACAAATGCCTCGACTGCGCCCAACATTCAGGTCACATAAATCCAATCAGTTCCATCAAGACTAAGTTGCCACCTTTATTGATGCCAGATACATCAGCGCACCAGAGGCTTATTGGAGAATGGCTGAATACAAAATGCACCACCAATCTCATGCCATCATCAGGCCTCGCCCTCCATCTACCCAGCCAGCAACCAGTTTACTTCACCCCAGGAAACCACATTGCTGCAGCAGAAGTCTCCACCAACAAGGACACAATGCTAACAGCATTCTTCAAAATCAACATACAACAACCCACTGACCTCTGCTATCATCAATTGCCAAAACCACTAAGTCTTCAACAAATCCACACAAGAATGGCAACCAAGACGAGGCACTGAAACCACTATTAGCCGCATGTATTCCGCCAGCCCCAAAGACATGGAACGATACTGTCTCCGTTTCCTCCTGCTCCACGTGCCTGGCCCAACCTCATTTGAAGACCTGCGAACAGTTGACGGCCAAGTCTCTGACACATTCAAAAGAAGCATGTATACATAGACACCTCCTGATTGACGACACTCAAATGGATAAAGCTCTCTCTGAAGCAACTCTCCTCCAAATGCCGCAACAGCTGCGATCCTTTTCACCACCATTTGTATATATTGTGACCCAACCAACCCCCAGCAACTTTGGTAAAAACACCAGAATGCCATGATTGAAGATTACACCCATCGCCAATATTCCACCCACATAGCGACACAATTAGCCCTTCAAGACATCAACACGTCTCTGCAACAAAATGGTACAAGTTTATCAACATTAGGACTACCAGATGTTAACCCACTGATATTGAACCATCTCCCTCAGAAGACATCGATATTGCAGCAGAAAGTGAAAAGCCCAAACCCAGTTAATGCGCCTCAACGAAGACAAACGCACCTTAGTTGACCAAGTGCGAAAAGATCTGGATTCACTTTCGACACCATACACCATCCAGTCGATGTTACTTCTTAGATGGTACAGACGTGGAGTGGCAAAACAACAGTGTATAACAACACACTCATCACCTGTTGCCAGAGTAAATCCATCCAAGTTGCATCATCTGCATGGACAGGAAT
>NC_140963.1:120727424-120737424 GCF_056783735.1 Eptatretus burgeri | reverse complement strand
TATAATGTTCAACCCTTTCAGGATTGCATTGTGGAGGATGAAAGTGAGCAAGAACAGACCATAGAAAACATTTATTAACTTAGTTTTGAATATTAACAACTGCTTTCTTAAGTTTTATCTCTTTTGGTAAATCAATAGAAGAAGAGGCTTGAAGAGGATCTCATTTTCAGATGTGTATATCTAAAAAGATTATTTTTGTAATAGTAAATCCACTACCTATTAGAGTGTAATCAACATCTTGTTCTTGTCTCTGGAGTTCATCGTAAACATCACATCTTACAAAATCTTGAAATAATGAGATAAAGTGAGGGTTTGTCCTCATATAGGGAGTAGTTTCATCGTCTTGTCTTACCATATTCATTTTTACTCCCATATAAACTTTAAAGTTTTCATTTCACTTAATGTGTTTTTAATTACAGTTTCAATACTTTATTTAACCATATCAACAGCTTTCCATGATTGAAGATGGTCCAGGATCTTGAAAACGAAACAATCTTATTTTTATATGCCCTTTAAATGCCCCATCAGTGTTTTCAATGGAGAATTTAGCTTCCCTTTCTTCATTGTTCTTGTGTTTGCGTGATTGAAGGTGTTTATTATAATTTTTTTTAAAGAATATAATTATCACATCTATCACAATGTTTTGTTTCTTGGTCAAGTGGAGATATTTGTCTGAAAAGATTGAATGTGTGTTTGTTGGTTTGAAGGTGTTTATTTAAACATTTATATTCATGATTACAAACCGCAGTACGTTGTATTCACCATATTTATATAATAAAACTTTGCTTAAAATAAAACAACTTCGTGTTTCTCTAGATGGAACATTATATCCACGAGATAGATTGGAAATTAATTGGGGAAAAAATGATTATGCTGAAGCATACAAGTCTTATCAAAAGGTGTGTGAAAGCAATGGAAATAGGAACCTATTTTGGATATGACAGCATTTAAAAGTTTGTGTTTGACCTGAGTGTTCAAAAGGAAACTATAAAGTCTAATCGAGTGGATACTTCCCTATACATTGAAAGAGGAGAGAGTGAAAAAGTTGATACATATTGTTTGCTTTTGGAAGAAACGGAATTAAAGATTAATACAGATAACGGTGTTATGATAAGTCTCACATAATTTTTTGTGAAATAAATGAGTGGTAAAGTACAAACTGGGGTATATGTTAATCACATCAATCTTCATAAACTATCATCTTGTATTCAAAATCAAAAGCCTTGTGCGATTAACGTTAAAACAATTCAGAGAAAAGGAGCAGTAAGAATTGATGTTTTGCTCACAAGAGAACAAGTGAAAATCTTGAACGATACTGGCTCACTTAAAATTAAAATGTCAAAACCAATGTTGAAGAAATATTCAATAAGAGAGACGAGTGGAGGATTTCTCCCATTTCTAATTCCTTTATTTGTTGGTTTAAGTGCGGCTGGAGCATTGACGGGTGGTATTTCAGCAGCGGTGAAAACTTCCAACAAAAGGAAGGCTCAACTCTGGGCTCAAAAAGAATTGGAAAGACATAACAAAGAGTTGGAGAAACAAATTAGTGGAAGTGGTGTAATTTTAGATTTTGCTGAAAAACTTGAAAGTCTGCTGTGAAAGTGAGAATGTTAGTTGGAGATAGAAGAAAGCATATCTCACAAGCAGGTGTAAAATGAAATAAAAGGAGTAATGGATTATATCTTTCTCATAAATAAATGAGCATTCATGAGTGGTTTAAACAATAAAACATCAAATTTAGAACTCGTCGAATATTGTAAGAAATTAAAAATTCATAATGTGGTTATTTGTATGAGAGATGAATTAACAAACGTGTCTAAACATACAAAGAATATTATTATGAACTTAGAAGATAATAATGGGAAAGGTTCTCATTGGGTTTGTATTTTTAATTGTCAAGACAAATATTATTTTGATAGTTTTGGTCTTCCACCACCTGTTGAAGTAATAAAATTCTTACAGAATGGTGTTTATCAAACATTTAAAGTCCAAGAATTAAATTCCAAGTGTTGTGGTCAATTATGTCTATATGTGTTGTTTCAACTCAACAAAAATAAATTTTTTAATGACATTATTTTTCATCTAATATAAATTACTTCTGCTGGTAAAGATGGTTCTATCTTTGGTGTGTCCCAAGAACTGGATATTGATTTATCAAATTATTACACAAAGGCACAGGCTGAAGGACAGAAATATAGTATAACAAAAAATATTAATATGAAAAATGCTTATAAATTAATAAATTATCCAAGCCCGACTGACGCGAATGACTTGGTGAGATTAAGTGATTTATCACAATATATGTCATTAAATAAAACAGCTGTGTATTCCAAAGATACAAAAGTGATGATTTTATCTCCAGGTCATGCAGAATTCAGTTTCAATTCATATAAAATTTTATTAAGAAGGGTGTATCGTTTGTATGAGAATAGAACAATGGGGGTATGATATGAATGATTTAGGGTATAATGGGTCATTTAAAATTGACCTGGAACAATTAAATCAGTCTCGTAAGGAAGAATATTATCCACTTGGTGCTGAGAATGAGTTTTGTGGAAGCACGATTCGGAAACAACAAATAAAATAATTAAATAAGGGTAAATTTAATTATGGTTATGCCATAGTTTATATCATGAAAACAGAAAAAACAGGATTATATATAATAAGTAAGGAAATACAAAACGATTTAACTATGGGAAGATGGGGAGGTGTTTCCTATCATTATATTAATCTGTCATATATTTCTAATACATAAATTACAGCAAGAAGGCTTCAAGAAAATTATCATTTCTGTGTCCAAGCATACCTTCAAGAAAAGGGTATTCGGTATTTTAATAAATACGTTCTGCAACATAAGAATGAGGTATTTTCAATAAAAGATTGGCTTTATACTGATATTAATAAACCAACAACTTCGGATTTAATTAAAATGTTAAATAATGAAAAAATTATAAAGTTAAGAAAACACAAGGCTCTTTTAGAAATTCAGAAGAAATTTTATTGGTTTCTTGTTGTAAAAAATTTCATTTTGGATACCAGGAATAACAAGAAATCCTGATGAATATATTGTTGTGGTTTCCCGCCCGTCGGCATGTGGGCGACCGCTTCTCGCCAATGGCGGCCGCTCTCGCCCACCGAACGGACAAACCGAGTCGCAGCTTTCGGATCAATGCCGAAATCCAGCTACAGGTGTATCTTTAATCACACCACAGCCTTGTCAATACTCTACCCGCGCACTACAGGGTCCGATCGCCGAATGGTCGATTTACCTAATTAATCGCGCGGGCAGACTACCGAGAGATTGTACCTCAACGGGGCCTGCTTGGAAACGAGCCGCTTAAGCAGCTCGCTCCGTTTTGTGATAACCGAGCGGGGAATATCACGAAGCCCCGTCGGACCCAATTCTTTTATCGGTTCGCTCCGTTTTGTGATAACCGAGCGGGGTATTATCGCGAAGCCCCGTTGGACCCGATTCTTTTATCGGCTATTAACAACCAGCTATATTCCGAACTCAATTATGGCAGTTCAATGAGGGAAAGGACGCAACGAACGGGTGAACATTTAAACCATGACATTTATTTCACACCCGTAAGCAGTCATGCAGTCATGTATGCAACCAATGCACGTATGCAATCATGCAGTCATGTATGCAATCAATGCACGAGCAAGACAAAGAACTACAACCGTCTATTTATTATGTACACACATGCACTTAACAGTTCTACTTAACGGACTTGGCGCCACATCATTCATGCAAAGAAAAACCCCAGAAAAGGCAAGGGGGCAGAACTGGACCTCGTGGGTCTTTATAAGTCACGAAGCTGTGGAGACCGCAAAAGCTCCGAGAGACCGCGCTGGTTACCTGTCGCCTTCGTGGCGACTCGCTGGGCACTCCTCGACGTCCCGTCCACACAGCAGCTGGCGTGACCGCGGCTCGGCCCAGGCCTCGTCGTGCGGCCCGGTCGATCGGGCCTAGTCGACAACGCCTCAGAGGAACGAACGGGCCTTTGCTCTTTCAGAGTTGATGCTCTCTTAAGAGCCGCCCGTTGCTCAGCGTCGTTTGGACTGTCCCGGGGCCCGATCACCTCGGACCGTTATGCCGCTGGTTGGCGACTCCTCTCCGGCCTCTCTCCAGCAACCCACTGTTCAGCACGGCACGGCACGGCAGGCTGTGCTCCAGGCTCCCCCGACTGCCCTCCACTGGACTCGAACACCAGCTCCAAGCTCCAGGCTTCCGCTCTCTGACAGACTCCGAACCCCGACAGACTCAACTTCCCACGCGACTCCACACAACTGCACGCTTGGCGTCTCTGCGCGCCCTTATATTGGGTCCGTGAGGGGAGGTTTTGATCTCCGATCTCTCACCTCTGACTCCGCCCCTTTTGATCTGAATTGTCACGAAGCTCGGAGAGAGCGGACGTGGGTGAAATCATCGACCCTCGCCCCAACGAAGGAGTACCCGCGCTTGGTGGCAGAGATGTTGTTCGTTCAGGACGCTGTTGCCAGTAACAAGAAGGCGGCGTTCGCGAAGATGAAGGTGAGGTGATGTTTGTTGTGGCGTAGGTGGTGAGGGGATGTCGTGGTGGTCGTTGTGGAGCTGGTTGATGAGAGCGATGTTTTCGTTGTGGAGAGGTTTGATGAGAGGTTGTTAAGGAGATGGCGAGGAGATGTCGTGGTTGGCGTTGTGGAGATGTGGTTGGGGTAGTCGTGAAGGCGGTTGTGGAGAAGGTGGCTGTGGTTGTTGAGATGCAGTTGGTGGTGGTTGTGGGGGTTGAGAGGCAGTTGGTCCAAAATAAAGATGGCAAAAGAAAAACACTACCTCAAAGATCACAGCCCTGTTACACAAATTAATCCCGCTAGACGACGGTGGGGAAATCTATCTGAACACAGACTTAGACATAACTGATCTAAAAGGACCTGTATGGTGCTCTGTGAATTTCCACAACCGTAACAATATGCATGATATTCTATGGGGTGTAAGTGATTCAAGGATAGTAAGGGATGAGGAAGGAGTTGAAGAAACTGAGACAAAGGAGGAAAAGGAGAAGAGAGAAGAGGAGGAGAGGGAGAAGAGAGAGAAGGAGGAGAGGGAGAAGAGAGAGAAGGAGGAGAGGGAGAAGAGAGAGAAGGAGGAGAGGGAGAAGAGAGAGAAGGAGGAGAGGGAGAAGAGAGAGAAGGAGGAGAGGGAGAAGAGAGAGAAGGAGGAGAGGGAGAAGAGAGAGAAGGAGGAGAGGGAGAAGAGAGAGAAGGAGGAGAGGGAGAAGAGAGAGAAGGAGGAAAATGAGGAGAGGGAGAAGAGAGAGAAGGAGGAAAATGAGGAGAGGGAGAAGAGAAGGAAGAGAGAGAAGAGAGAGGAGAGGGAGGAAAGAGAGAGAATAAATAAATATAAAAATATGGAAACCAGTGAGATTAGAAAAAGATTGGGGGTATTACAAAAAATAAATAAATCTCAACGCACCGAGGAGGAAAACAAAGAATTGACAAGTCTACGAGAAATATTTTCGTCAAGACTATTAACATCGTTTTCAGGGAGAAGATATAAACGAGAAAGTGGAGATAAATATTATATTATTGATGATGTTGGTGTGATTGACTTTAATTAAAGGTTGTCATTTTTTTTCTTAAATAAATGGAGGAGAGAGTGAAGGCATTTCTAAGGATTCTTTATGTTTTAAAAATTAAGATTCAAATGCGCATGTTGGAAACTAAAAAGGTTTTTGCACTCTGTACGAATTTTTCTCATAAATAAATGTTATTGTCTAAAATGTAAAAAGAAAACCAATACGAATAAAAATATCTCGTATTTTAAAAGTAAAAATAACAGGGTTATACAAAAAGGTATATGTTCGGTGTGTGGCTCTAAAAAGACTAAATTTATCTCCAAACACAAACATGGAGGAGAGATACAAAAGTTTTTATCAGGAAGTAAATTTACGACTGGAATACCAGGGGACTTTCATCAAGCAGGGTATTCTTTTTGTGGTCCAGGCACAAACTTGGATAAAAGATTAGATGAGGCAGACAATCCTAAACCATGGAGTAAACACATCAATAGGGTTGATGAAGTGTGCATGAGACATGATATTGATTATGGGAATATCACAACGTTGGAAGAAAAGCATGAAGCCGATAGAGAAATGTTGTATAATTTGTCTCTGATACAAAATCCAACCTTGAGAGAAAAAGTTGATAGGTTCATCGTGAAAAAGATGACCAATACTAAATTGAAACTTGGGCTTGGAAATTCAAAAAAAAAAACTTATAGGCTCTAATGACGTCATTAAGACTGAAGAACAATAAGCTGATGAATTACATAAACCAATAATCACAAACTTTCATAGAAGGAAGGTTTATTCCAAGGAAGTTGATTATATCTGGTCCGCTGATTTGATTGAACTCAATAATGATAAGGGGTACAAGTATGCTTTAACTGTTATTGATTTGAGTAGATATGCGTGGGTTGTCCCTTTAAAAAACAAAACAGGTAATACTCTTATGTTAGCCTTTCAACAGATATTTAATAAAAGTAAGAGAAAACCTAAAAAATAATGGACTGATGAGGGTACAGAGTTCTATAACAAGACATTTATGAATTTTCTTTAAAATAACAGCATTGCATTATTCAGTACCTTTAATGAAGGAAAAGCGGTTGTTATTGAGCGCTTCAATCGCACTTTAGAGAGACGATATAAAAAATTCACTCAACTCGGTTCTTAACAATGGTCATCGTTTATTCAGGATATTGCAGATAAGTATAATGATACGATTCACACTTCAACGAATACCAAACCATCAGAAACATTTACAAAATTAGAATATGAAAAAAAGAGATTAATGTCAGAAAGCCGAAGTTCAAAGTTGGTGATATAGGTGGAAATCTCATTTTGAAAAAGGTTATACAAAGCGGTGGACAAATGAGCTTTTTTAAATCTTTGATGTGATAGATACAGTTCCTTGGACTTATAAGGTATATGATTTAAAGGGGGGAGACATTTTAGGTTCATTTTATTCACAGGAATTACAAAAGACAAAAATAAATTGAGAATTTTTTTTTTTTTTTTTAAACTCCGTCCCTTTTTGACTTCGCCCACACAAGCCCCGCCCATCCACACAAGCTCCACACACACAAACCACATTCATCATATACACATAATTAGTGATTAGTTAATTAGTTCCCCACACACATGTTTATTTAATTATAATAATTAAGTAATAAAAAAATAGCTCCACCCATCCACACAAGCTCCACCCATACATCCACCCATCCACACAAGCTCCACACACACATCCACCCATCCACACAAGCTCTACACACACATCCACCCATCCACACAAACCCCACCCACACATCCATCCATCCACAGAAGCCCCGCCAACACATCCAAACAAGCCCCGCCCACACAAACCCCACCCATGGAAGCCCAAACCCACAACAAACCCCGCCCCAAGCCCCACCCACACAAGCCCTGCCCACACAAGCTCCGCCCACACATCCACACAAGCCCCGCCCACACATCCACCCAAGCCCCGCCCACACATCCACCCAAGCTCCGTCCACACAAACCCCAACCAACCCCCTCATCCCCCCCCTTGACCCACCACCCCTCATCCCACCCCCCACCCTTCCCCACACACACACGGGGAGGGGAGGGGGTGGGATGAGGGGGGGGTGGTGGGTTGTTGGGGGAGCGCACCTACCCTCCCACCCTTCCTTTACATCTCCTTTATTCTTTTCTTATCATTCAAAATCAGATAATTATAAGGAAAACAAATATAATGAATCAAAATTGAAAATATTAAATATTCTTCTTTGGATAAATATTGAATTTTAAGAATCGATGATCTTTTCCAGCAGTCTGCTTCAGATGTCTTGAGTGTCATGTCAGATTCCTCCAGACGATTAAGTTGTGTGTTTGATTCATCCAGACAAGTGTTTAAACTGGAAGAAAAAAATAATAATAATGAGTCAACACTCAAGACAGATATATAGAGACAGAGGGAAAGAGAGGCAGATGGAGACAGACAGACAGATAGACAGAGATAGACAGATAGACAGAGAGACAGATAGATAGACAGACAGGCAAAGATAGACAGAGACAAACAGATAGAGATAGAGAGACACACACACACACACACACACACACACACACACACACACACACACACACACACACACACACACACACACACACGTTTCTCACCTTGAATTCGGAATCAAAGGGCATGAGAGTAATTCTTTACAGTCAACAATGATATTCAGTTGATTTCAAAAGGAATAAATCTCTTCAAGAAAGTCGTTAATTTTTATCCATTCCTCGTGATATTCAAATAATTCCTTCTCCACATTTGTAATGAATGATGTTCTGATTCGGAACAACCTGTTGAAAAAAAGGCATATAATAATTATTGGTTGTTTCGTGATTTAATTCTGTTTTAAACAATAAAGAATAAATTGGGTTGAGAATCTCACCTCTCATCTTGTGAAAACGATTGATCCGTAAGTTTGGAGTACTCCTCTGCAAAATTCAATCTCTGAATGAAACATGCTCGGTACACAAGTTGGTTTAAATAAACAACTTGACGTAATGGGAGATTACAGAACAATGGTTTTTCCAGGGTGTGTTCCCACATAGGAAATGACCGGAATTTTTTTTTGCTTGGTTCGGACGAGGCAGCTTGGCCCACTTCAAAACTGACTCGTTTTAACACGAAAATGAAATGCTTTAAACGATTTTGATAAAACCTACGTTTAAAAGCCGTTTTTAACTAAACTTTGTTCTGTTAGTGTTCTGATGAATTAAAATATAACCATGAGACCTTGTCTCTCACATAATACTTCCTCATTTTTCGCAGCACGACTGTGTTCTAAAAATACTTCCCCATTTTACGAAACGAACCCAAACAGCCCTTTCTTTCGTGCTTGAAGAGATAAAGTGAATATAACAGAAAAATTAATTTATTACCTGGAGTAGAACATGAACAAATATTCATTGGATCACTCTTTGAATGGAATGAATATATAAAAGGAAAGAAGTGCTTTAATCAGCAAGTCTCAGTTTAACATTTGCTCACTGGGGCAGAGATCAATCTTAATTTAACATTGGCTTGTATGGGAGGGGGAGAAAATCGGTCTCCTCTTTTGACCTTATGGGCCTTGAGACAGTCTCAATTTTACATTTGTTTGTATGGGAGGGGGAGGAATCAGTCTCCTGTTTTGGGCTTTTCCAGCATTGATTCAGAGTTTTTCCCATTTTCCCCAAACATTTGAATGGATGCCTTAGAAACCCCATTTATCCTCTACTTATACACACACACACAGATATATATATATATATATATATATATATATATATATATATATATATATATATATATATATATATATATATATATATATATATATATATATATATATATATATATATATATATATATATATATATATATATATATATATATATATATATATATATATATATATATATATATATATATATATATTGTTACGAATTTGGAAGCTTACTGCACTAAACATTCAGGTCCTTATAGAACAGTTATATATATATATATATATATATATATATATATATATATATATATATATATATATATATATATATATATATATATATATATATATATATATATATATATATATATATATATATATATATATATATATATATATATATATATATATATATGAGGTGTGTTCAAAAAGTATCCAACCATAATTTTTTGTGCGTAAACAAATAAAGCTAGGGAGGCGTGGTTTGGTGCACGTATGTAGGTGATCCTAATTCGTATGCATGAATTTTTTCCCACCTGCAGAAGCCGTCAGTCGCCGACAGACCGCCGATGAGTGAGGAAGTGCAAGTGAGCGCCGTCGGATTTTCGTTTTTGACAAAATGACGGATCACTGTGGTCTCATCGCCAGTGATCACTGTGTTGAAGAAGTTGGGATCGCTGTTCACAGTCTCCAGCACGTCCTGTGCGATCT
>NC_140963.1:120724424-120726924 GCF_056783735.1 Eptatretus burgeri | reverse complement strand
CAATTATTTTTGAGGTGAAATTTGTTTTTTGGATTTTGCAAGTATCATGCTCTGCACAACGGCTTCTTGTTTGTTTGTGTGCAGGATATCTCAAAAACTTGTGGATGGATCTGGATAAAACTTGGTGGACATGTTGGGTGTGTGACAAGGAAGAATTGATTCAATTTTGGTGAGGATCCGATCATTTTGGTGAATCCGAATCTGGATCGGAGTATTTTTAAAGTGATTTTTCATCATTGAGAGATACTGTAGGGTTAAACTTATATATAGCACGTTATTATATCTCAAAAAGTTGTGGACGGATTCGGATGAAACTTGGGGGGGAATTATTTAATTTTCCAAGTGATTCTTCACCATAATGAGAGACGGGCCAAAAATGATATGGTACCGCATAGCATGATATTTCAAAAATGTATTGGGCCCGATATGTACTCGTGGATCAGGAATTGCGAGTTGGAGGTATGCGCTCTAACGAGTGCCCTTCTAGTTTTAACCAGTTTTCTTTTTGCTTTTGATGTTTTATGTTTTTTTTCATGATGTTTGAATTTGCGGTGGCACCAGAGGAATTTCCCTCGATACGGGATAATAAAGGTTATTATTTTATCCGCTGAGACCAAGAGTGGGATGACTTTCATCACGCTTGCAAAATGAGAGCTCAGACACGGGCAGATGACACTTGGTTCATGCGGGATGATATTCCTCCCCCACCTTACAAGAGCCATCCTTTAATTTCTCAGTGAAACTTTTTTTAAAACTGCGTCATTTCCTTCAGGTTCCACGTAGGCACCGATGTGGGATGGCATGGCCCGCTCAGCCCCCAACTTAAATCCATGCAAATTTTTTGGGGGGTTGGGGGGTGGCACGTCATTCCATAATGGAGAAATTTTTTTTTTTTAAATCATGGACTTGACTAAGGTCATGGAACTGGTTTCAGCCGAGTCACAGGGTCGCAAATAAGTTCACCCATCTGTTTGGAAGTGAGCGCATAGGTATCGGCAAAACGGTGGTGACGATCGACAAAATGAATCCGTGAAAGAACATTGTTCACATTTGATGAACAGTGTTGCTTTCTGTGCTCGTCAACCAAATTCACACGCAACAGGAAGACATGCCGCCATCTTAATAGCTACACTGTTGGAACATGATGTATCGATGTAAAATTATCGTAAGAAGACACCATTGTATTCAAATTCCATAGCACATGAGCTTTAACTGTGTTTTTGGTTCAAGTTCCTTCAACTGTGTTGATTTGTCCTTGTCTAATACTATCCATTTTAATTATATAAATGTCTCCTAATGTGACTGTACAAAACGTTTTGGTCTCTTTTTGTACCCCTTTCATCTTGGTTATCCTTGATTTCAACACCAGATGTATTTACAGGTGCAAACCAAGGTGTGATGGCAGTGCTTTCTGTGACCTGAGAATGTAATGTGCCTTCACCAATCGACAAGGCATCATGCTTAAGGCACTCTCTCATAAGTGCAAGCCCCGAACAAGCCGTCAGTCTCTTGCGAAACAAAACGCCTAATGCGGAAATGGGCATCTGCACCCTACCTGAAGCCGTCGCCGTAAGAGCCGTGCTCGTACACTCCTGCAACACCCTTTTAATGCTACACGCCGGCCCGAGTTGCACCGAACATCAAACGGCACGCGGCATGTGGAGATGCGGATCACAGTGCCAATTATAATCCTGCCTCCTAGTTATTCAACAATAGACCCCCCTTTCCGTCTCTCTCCCTCTCCACCTCTCTCGCATGCAATTGTCACGTTCTTTTCACAAGAAACAAAAAAAAATTTAAATCACACAATAGCTCTTGAGAAACATTTGCATTTCAAAAGTGCCAAATAGGTTTTTCATAGCGGAGTTGGTGTGTTGTTGACATCTAAAAGGGTACGAGTGAAGAGTGGTGAATGGCAGTGAATTTGAATATTTGTATCCGGGCAGCACTACAATATTAGCATCAAAATTTGTCAGGTATCAATTCTGCATTCCACATTAGGCGTTCCAAGTGATTGGCAGGTCCACGAGGCAATTCGGGCTGACCTGTTTGGTGTTCCCATCCGAGTGCTTAGCTCACGACGCTGCGATAACAGGTTGAAATCCTGAGTGTTCCATTGAATTTTTCCATAGTCTCCTGTCCTTGTAATTTGTGTATAAGTGTGTTGACGTCTCTTCACGTCCTTACCATACTCAAATCAGGTTGGGTCAGGATGTTGCCTTCACTGTCTCGTGGAGGAATGTCCTTGTTCTGAAAGTGCCGTTTATACAATCTTGCCTTGCATGCCATCAAGTGGCAATGCCATCCACTTGGGACAGTGCTTTTGGAACTGCTCTGCAAATTTCACCAAAAAAACGATAGAGTCCAAATAATGTCTGAAAATGACATCCGCATTACTGCAACAATTCCTGAGTTGCATCTGAACAAGGATTCTTGTTCGCTTTGCTGCTGCTCCACTCTTCGCCAAGGCCAAACGCAACCGTCTGATCGATCACCCACG
>NC_140963.1:120676924-120679424 GCF_056783735.1 Eptatretus burgeri | reverse complement strand
ATCGCCCGAGGAAAGGCAGTAGTCTTTCCAGGGAAAGTCAGAAAAGATGCTTTGTAAACCAATCCAGTCAGCATTATTGAAATGCCAATACTGGTGTTTCGTCAAAGCAGTTGGATGAGAAGAAGTGGTTGTCACGAGATTGTGGTCAGAAGAACCAATTGGAGGTGAAATTGTGTCGTTGCAATGCAACGGATTGGAAGTGAAGAATATATCCAAAGTATTGATCATGTGGTCATGATGATCTGGGATATGGGTAGGGTGGGTGATATTTTGTTCCAATTCATTAAGAATGGAAAATGTAAGAGCTTCAACTCACCCAACATCTGTGTGGGAAGAGTTCAGCCACTCCCTGTGGTATACATTGAAGTCTCCGAGATAGAGAAATTCTGCTTGAGGGTGTTCGGATGTCATGACCTCATGGCAAGAGTTAAGACAGTCAAAGAAAGCAAGAAGGTTTGTAGAATTGGGAGAGCAGAAAGTGAAAGAGAAGGATAGTGATGGGCAGAAGACAAATCTTTAGCCAGGTGACATCAAAGTTTGGAGATTCAAGGTCCACAAGGTGTACAGCAGGCATGTTGATGTTGGAGTAGACACAGACTCCTCCTTTGAAGCAGAATCGTGAATGAAGGGTGTAGTTCGAAATGTTTTTAGAATTAACAAGAACGTCATGTGATAATTGGGTCTCTGAGAGAAGCAATATATTAGGAGAGGAACTTGCTTGATGATGTTCAACAGAGGAAAGATTTTCAAAAAGACCACGGATGTTGGTGAAATGAATTGAAAGAGTGTCACGTTGGTTCAAAATGCAAGGGTCTTGGGAGGGACCGACACTACTATTGTCTGAGCCACCCCCCCTCTCTCGTTAGCAACAGAGACAGACAGATCACCGGAGATTCTTCGCACCCCATAATGCCAGGAACTAGAGGCCATTAACTTTTCGGACTTTATCATATTTATATTTCATTGCAGTCTCACTGAGGGAAATGAAAGGAAAGAAAAATAGAGAGAATGTAAAGTGAGGAGGGAAAATGAGTAAGAACAAGAAGCGAATACTTCGATATCACGTGGCTAGGGGCAGTAAAAGGTTGAGAATGATGAAACAATTTTGCAGTTATAAAATTTAAATGTCGACACGGTGAATTAGCATGCATGATGGGAAGAGTTGTGATGTTGGACAAATTTCTATTTAATATATAGCCCTCAGATCAAAGGGACATACACGGCCATAAGTGTGACAGAAGACAGGACAGAATAGCCAATTATATAACAGCACAATGTCACCATGCTGTAAAAATGTATGATGATTGTTTGAAAAGTGTGTGATGTTTGTTTACAAGAAAGAGATATTAGAGCAAGCCCGGTGATATTAGTGAGACAGGAAGTAAGACCAGCAATCCTGATACGGAGAGTGTAAGATGGTTCAGGACACCACTTTAACGCTCCTAAGTCAGAACGGTAGTAGTACCCTGAGCGGTTGCTGTATACAACCTACTACCTAAAAAAAAACTGTCTAACCAGATGGGTGTTTTTTCAGAGACACCATCTCCTTACTGGATGGCCGTTGGATCCCTAAAGGAGCTCATCCGCCCTTTAGCAGGTGTTGATTTTTGTCCTGACAGGGTGTTCCAGTCACCCTCCCGACTGGCAAAGCCAGTGAGGGGTGTCGGTTTCGTCACCGACAACCCGACCATGCATTAGGTAGCACTGGGTTAAATGTTACCAGTGGCAGTCAAGAAACCTGACTGATATTAACAACCAAAGTTGACCAGGTCTTTTTAGAACACCCTGTATACTCAACCTCATGGCACAAACATGGACACATATCACCATAACACAATAAAATAAATGTTTTTTGCTCTTTATGCTTCACTGCAAAATAACAATAATGAGTAATAGGCATCCACAACCATCCTTGACCATGGCTCTCACTTTTTTCTTCCACCATTACTTTTTCACCTTTATTCGCTTTTAAATTTGTTTTCTCTGCAACCGCTTGACACAAAATATTCAACATAGAAGCACCTACCTATGGCGAATTTTATATTATAATTGCATGGAAAATACAGATAGCATTCCAAAAAGTCTGTTTTCTGTAGGCATGGGATGCAGGGTGTTTCACGTATCAGGAATAAATGGCCATGACCTCACTTCTCTCACCCTCGGCTGAATAATAATCATATGCATTCCTTTACGAGGAATTTAAATGCAGGAGGACATTAGGCCCATCAAAGCCTGTGATATTATTACCAACCTCTGGTTGTTTGCCCATGCTCTATTCTTTTTAAATCCCGAGCATCGAGCAAGTAAGCAGCACGTACCATTTTTAAAGTCTTTGGTACCACTTATCTCCCAGACTCAGACGCAGACACTCAAACCATTATGCTACCGAGTCTGGTTAGACCTTAGCAATATTTACAAAGATCAATGATTATGAATTGTATGTTTATTGTATTTAATCTAACTTTTACAATATTTCTGGAAAGATGGGAACAGTGTAAGA
>NC_140963.1:120670833-120676424 GCF_056783735.1 Eptatretus burgeri | reverse complement strand
AAAAAATCATAAAACTTTTTTTCACATATAATTTGACACATATTTTCCCTTTTTTTCATTTTTAAAAAAACATATAATTATATATATACATATATTCATCACAAAATTATACACATATTAAATAAGTTTAACTAATTATTTTTTTCTTTTTGGTGTGTGTGTGGCTGTGTTGTTTTAGTTTTTGTGTACACTAAAATTTGATAAAATTATATAAATTATTTTATTTTTTATATTTTATTTATAAATATATTAATAATCAAATGTATATAAAAAAAAATAAATTAAAGATAAATAATATGTAAAAGTTTATATATGTGTGTTAAAATATTATTTTAAATAAATATTATATTATATTGTTATATATATATATATTTTTATAATATATATATAATATATATAAAAATTATTATATATATATATTCAAAAAATAAAAAATTATATTATATTTGGAATATATGAATTTTTATATATATATATTTTTTATATATATATATATATATATATATATATATATATATATATATATGTCGGGTGGTGCTGTTGTGGTGTGTGGCTGGGTGATATATTTTGTGGTGTGGGTGGTGTGTGTGTGTTATATATATAATATATATATATATATATATATATATATATATATATATATATATATATATATATATATATTATATATATATATATATATATATATATATATATATATATATATATATATATATATATATATATATATATATATATATATATATATATATATATATATATAATATATATATATATATACACATATATATATATATATAACATATATATATATCACATTGTATATATATATATATATATATATATATATATATATATATATATATATATATATATATATATATATATATATATATATATATATATATATACATACACATATATATATATATATATATATATATATATATATATATATATATATATACAAAATATATATATATATATATATATATATATATATATATATATATATATCACAAATTGAAATACACTTATATCAAATAATACTATATATATATATATATATATATACATATATATATATATATATACATATATATATACATATATATATATATATATATATATATATATATATATATATATATATATATACATATATATATATATATATATATACATATACATATATACATATATATATATATATATACTACCTATATATATATATATATATACATATACATATATATACATATACATATATATATATACATACATATATACACATATATACATACATATATATACATAATACACACTACATACATATACATACACATACATATACACACATATATATACATATACATACATATATATATATATATATATATATATATATATATATATATATATATATATATATACATACATATATATATCTTATATATATATCTACATACGCATATATACATACATATACACCTACATATATATATATATATATATATATATATATATATATACTTATATATATATACACATACATATATATATATATATATTGTTGTAGTTGTGAAATTCACAAACCACCATTCAGAGGTCCCCTTAGACAGTGAGATATCTCAGTAAGTATATGTGCTGTTAGGCCCAAACCCGTTGTTTCGAGGGAATAAATGTAAATTCCCAGATCGGGCTGCGACTCACTTCCAGGATAAGCCGTTTTTCTTTTTACTATCTTTATTTTGGACCAGCCGCCATTACCACCATCATCTGCAACCACGTCTCCAACAGCCATCACACAACAACCACCAACCACAACGCCGCTTCACAACAGCAACCACCCAACCACAACGCCGCTTCACAACAACAACCACCAACCTAGCACAACTAACACAGCCCACGACCTTTACCGTCACAACTCGCCACCATCGCATCACCACCATTCTTGCGCCACTTGTGGGCACCGATACTGGACTCGTGCAGGGCGCGCACCGAGCAGCGTGTTCAGAAACATCACAGACTTTCCGAGAAAAACGGATCAAAAACGACTCACGCCCACTTCTGTTCCGTCCTATCGGCGAGCTGGGGCGATTTGGCCCCGCCTCCAGGGCATTGGAGTGAGGACGCTATATGCAAATTCATGGATCAAAAAGCATTCACGCCCACTTTTCCTCGGTCCAATGGGGAGCCAGTTAGAGAGGTGAAGGGTCGGAGGCAGAGGGTCAAAGGTGAAGGAGCGAAGCCACGGGGCTTATATAAACGGGCGCGCTCGCCAACCAGTGAGTTGGGAGGGGAGAAGTTAAGTTGAGAGTGGTGCGTTGGAACGAGTTGTCGGTGGAGCTGGGAAGAAGAGTCAGAGTTGGGAGGGGAGAAGTTAAGTTGAGAGTGGTGCGTTGGAACGAGTTGTCGGTGGAGCTGGGAAGAAGAGTCAGAGTTCGGAGGGGAGAAGTTAAGTTGAGAGTGGTGCGTTGGAACGAGTTGTCAGTGGAGCTGGGAAGAAGAGTCAGAGTTCGGAGGGGAGAAGTCAAGAGTGAAGAGTTGGGACGAGCCAAGAGAGGAGACGGAGAGGGCGATTAGACGGAGCTGTGGGGAGGTGGGGGCGGAGATGGAGGAGGAGGGGGGGCTCGCGTCGGTGCCGGGGGCTGCAGAGGAGAGGCCAGCAACGCGACCGAGGTCAAGGAGGAGACGCTCGTCGCGGGACCCGAGACAGGGTGATATCCGCCATCCCCCGAGCATCAACAACCCCCTCCTGTTAACCCCGCGCTGAGATAGTGCGACAAGGGGGCCCCTTTCCCACCCCCTACCAGACACTGTCCGCGAGGCCCGCGGAGTTGAGGCGCCACCGCCGCTCCGCGTCTCATCATCAGACGGGTAGGCCCGACACGGTCTCGGCCCCAAGCCCTTGGGGGGTCTGGGTGCTTTGGGGGGTCCTGAAGAGTTGTGGAGCGCCTTCAAGACCACCGTCCTTGATGTTGCCTGTGGATGAATTGGAGCTCACCGCAGGGCAAAGAAGAATTTTGTCTCTCAAGGGACACTGGATACCATTGACCAGATTCGCAGGGCCAGGCTGAATGGCAGAGCTGAGCTGTTCAGGGAGCTGACGCGTAAAACTGTACGTGCACTGAGGGTGGACAAGGAGGCCTATGTGCGAGGAATCTGTGAGGGGGTAGAGCATCACCTGTGGACAGGTGATTCTCGTCCCGCTTACAGGGGAATTCGCGCATTACGTTCATCCAAGCCCATCCCTCGGAGCACTACAGTTCGAGCAGAGAGTGGTAGGCTCTTAACAGAGGAGTCTGAAGTGAAGGCCCGCTGGGCCGGTTACTTTGAGCAGTTGTACCAGGCTGATCCCCCAACTGTCGAGTTGGACGTCAAGGGTGTTACAATCCCTGTTGCTGACCCTCGAATCAACTGTGGTCCACCTACGGTTGTGGAAACACAGGCTGCGGTGAACCAGTTGAAACGGGGCAAAGCTCCAGGGATCTTTGGCATCCATGCCGAACTTCTCAAGGCTGGTGGAAATGCTGCACTCGTGTCGTTGCATGCAGTTTTGTGCTCTGCCTGGAACACAGGCATCATCCCAACTGACTGGAAGAGGGGCCTTGTTGTCCCTCTCTGGAAAGGGAAGGGTGATCGCCAAGACTGCAACAACTACCGAGGGATGACGCTGCTCTCAGTGCCAGGCAAGGTCTTTGCTCGGATAATTCTCGATAGGGTTCGCCACCATCTGCTTGAGCACCAGCGTCCAGAGCAGTCAGGCTTTACACCAAAGAGGTCAACGATTGACCGTATCCTTGCACTTCGTGTCCTCACCGAACGCAGACGAGAGTTTCGGCAGGGGCTGCTTGCAGCTTATGTTGATCTCTGTAAAGCGTTCGATTCAGTGAATCGGGATGTCCTCTGGAGGATTCTTGGTCTTCGTGGGGTGCCACCAAAACTGATCGATCTGATGTCTGAACTCTACTCTGGTACTGAGAGTGCTGTGAAGTGTGGTGGTACCATCTCTGACTTATTTCCAGTTGTTACTGGAGTTTGTCAGGGATGTGTACTTGCCCCCACACTTTTCAGCACTTGTATGGACTGGATTCTAGGGAGGATGTCGGAGAGATCAAGTTGCGGTGCGTCATTTGGGAATGTCAAGATCTCGGACCTTGACTTTGCAGATGATGCAGTCATCTTTGCGGAGACTTTAGACATCCTCTTGGGGGCCCTCGAGGTGCTGAATGAGGAGTCGGAGCCGTTGGGATTACGGGTTTCTTGGGTCAAAACTAAGATCCAGGATTTCGGTGACATCTTGGATGCTGCTGTCCTGTTTGTGTCTGTTTGTGGTGAGGATGTTGAGGTCGTGGAGAGATTCACTTACCTTGGCAGTGATATTCATGTCTCTGCTGGCTGCGAGTCAGAGGTCAATAGACGTCTGGTTCGGGCCTGGGGAGTCATGGATTCACTGGATCATGGGGTGTGGCGCTGCCGGTACCTGTGCGGGAGGACGAAAGTCCGAGTTTTCAGGTCCTTGGTACTTCCAGTCTTGCTCTATGGGTGCGAGACTTGGACTCTGACCAAGGATCTGAGACGGAGACTTAATTCCTTTGGTACCAGGTCTATTCGGAGAATCCTTGGCTATCGCTGGTCGGATTTTGTGTCCAACGAGCGGTTGCTGAGAGAGACTCAGATGAGATTTGTTACCTGCATAGTCCGTGAGCGTCAGTTGCGGCTGTATGGACATGTGGCTCGTTTTCCTGACGCTGATCCTGCTCACCAGATTCTCTCACTGAGGGAGTCTCATGAGTGGAGGAGGCCAGTGGGTCGACCACGTGCCTCATGGTTGCAACAGGTTGACCATCATATCAAGGAGATGGGGATGGGCCTGGCATCTGCCTGGGGGATGGCCAGACGGAGGCCCCTGGAGTACCGGCGAAAAGTGGACGCAGCGACGTGCTGTTCTGGCACATGCTCCCATACCTGACCTGTATATATATATATATATGTGTGTATGTGTATATATATATATATATATATATATATATATATATATATATATATATATATATATATATATATATATATACATACATATATATATATATATATATATATATATATATATATATATATACATATATACATATATATATATATATATATATATATATATATATATATATATATATAAATATATATATATATATGTATATGTTTATCTATATATATATATATATATATATATATATATATATATATATATATATGTATATATATATATATATATATATATATATATATATACTCATATACATATATATATATATATATATATATATATATATATATATATATATATATATATATATATATATATATATATATATATATATATATATATATATATATATATATATATATATATATATATATGTATATATATATATATATATATATATATATATATATATATATATATATATATATATTGTTGTGGTTGACAAAATTCAAAAACCACCATTCAGGTCCCTTAGGTGAGATATCTCGGTAAGTATATGTGTAGTTAGGCCCAAACCCGTTGTCTAGAGGGAATAAATGTC
>NC_140963.1:120653333-120665833 GCF_056783735.1 Eptatretus burgeri | reverse complement strand
TAAATATCTGTTGAAAAGCTAACATAAGAGTATTACCTGTTTTGTTTTTTAAAGGGACAACCCACGCATATCTACTCCTCAAATCAATAACGGTTAAAGCATACTTGTACCCCTTATCATTATTGAGTTCAATCAAATCAGCAGACCAGATATAATCAACTTCCTTGGAATAAACTTTCCTTCTCTGAAACTTTGTGAATATTGGTTTATGTAATTCATCAGCTAATTGCTCTTCAGTCTTAATGGCATCATTAGAGCCGATAAGTTTTTTGAATTTCCAAGTCCAAGTTTCAATTTAGCACTGATCATCTTCTTCACAATGAACCGATCAACTTTTTCTCTCAAGGTTGGATTTTGTATCAGAGACAAATTATACAACATTTCTCTATCGGCTTCATGCTTTTCTTCCAACGTTGTGGTATTCCCAGAATCAATATCGTGTCTCATGCACACTTCATCAACTCTATTGATAGGCTGACTCCAGGATTTAGGATTGTCTGCCTCATCTAATCTTTTATCCAAGTTTGTGCCTGGACCACAGAAAGAATACCCTGGAAGATGTAATTCCCCTGGTATTCCAGTAGTTGTAAATTTACTTCCTGATAAAAACTTTTGTCTATCTCCTCCGAGTTTGTGTTTGGAGATAAATTGATTTTTTTTTGAACCACACACCGAACATATACCTTTTTGTATAACCCTGTTATTTTTACTTTTAATATATGAAATATTTTTGGTATTAGTTTTCTTTTTACATTTGAGACAATAACTCATTTATTTATGAGAAAAATTCCTGCAGAGCGCAAAAACCTTTTTAGTTTCCAACATGCACATTTGAATCTTAATTTTTAAAACATAAAGAATCCTTAGAAATGCCTTCATTCTCTCCTCCATTTATTTAAGAAAAAAAATAAAAATGAAAAACTTGAATTAAAATGAATATCTTGTCGAAGTCAATATTCTTGTCGAAAGTATTGCAAATAGACTTGTCAATTCTTTGTTTTCCTCCTCGGTGGGTTGAGTTATTTTCTGTAATACCACCAATCTTTTTTGAATCTCACTGGTTTCCATATTTTGATATTTATTCATCCACTCTCTTTCCTCCCTCTCCTCCCTCTCTCTTCTCTCTTTCCTCCCTCTCTCTCTTCTCTCTCTTCTCCCTCTCCTCCTTCTCTCTCTTCTCTCTTTCCTCCCTCTCTCTTCTCTCTTTCCTCCTTCTCTTTCTTCTCCCTCTCCTCCTTCTCTCTCTTCTCCTTTTCCTCCTTCTCTCTTTTCTCCTTTTCCTCCTCTTCCCTCTCTTCTTCAACTCCTTCCTCATCCCTTACTATCCTTGAATCGTTTACACCCCATAGAATATTATACATATATTCATCAGGATTTCTTGTTATTCCTGCATCCAAAATATTTTTTTTTTTACAACAGGAAACCAATAAAATTTCTTTTGAATTTCGAAAAGAGCCTTACCTTTTCTTAACTTTATAATTTTTTCATTATTTAACATTCTAATTAAATCTAAAGTTGTCGGTTTATCAACATCAGCATAATGCCAATCTTTTATTGAAAATACCTCATTCTTATGTTGTAGAACATATTTATTAAAATACCGAAAACCCTTTTCTTGAAGGTATGCTTGGACACAGAAATGATAATTTTCTTGAAGCCTTCTTGCTGTCATTTATGTATTAGAAATATATGTAAGAATAATATTATGGCACGAAACACCTCCCCATCTTCTCATAGTTAAATCATTTTGTATTTCCTTACTTATTATATATAATCCTGTTTTTTCTGTTTTCATGATATAAACAAGGGCAAAACCATTATTATATTTACCCTTATTAAATTCTTTTATTTGTTGTTTACTAATCGTGGACCCACAAAACTCGATACCAAGTGGATAATATTCTTCCTTACGAGACTGATTTAATTGTTCCAGGTCTTCGAGGTTAATTTTAAATGACCAATCATACCCTAAATCATTCATATCATACCCCCATTGTTCTATTCTCATACAAACGATACGCCCTTCTTTATAAAAAATTATTTTAATTCGAACTGTGAATTCTGTATGACCTGGAGATAATATCAACACTTCTGTATCTTTGGAATACACGGCTGTTTTATTTAAGGATATATATTGTGATAAATCGCTTAATCTCACCAAGTCATTCGCGTCAGTTGGGCTTGGATAATTTTTTAATTTAAAATCATTTTTCATGTTAATATTTTTGGTTATATTATATTTATGTCGTTCACCCTGTGCCTTTGTGTAATAATTTGATAAATCAATATCCAGTTCTTGAGATACACCAAAGATAGAACCATCTTTACCAACATAAGTCATTTATATTAGATTAAAAATAATATCATAAAATATTTTATTTTTGTTGAGTTGAAATAACACATATAGACAAAATTGACCACAACACATGGAATTTAATTCTTGGACATGAAATGTTTGATAAACACCATTCTGTAAGAATTTTATGACTTCAACAGGTGGTGGAAGACCAAAACTATCAAAATAATATTTGTCTTGACTATTAAAAATACAAACCCAATGAGAACCGTTCCCATTATTATCTTCTAAGTTCATAATAATATTCTTTGTATGTTTCGGCACATTTGTTAATTCATCTCTCATACAAATAACCACATTATGAATTTTTAATTTCTTACAATATTTAACAAGTTGTAAATTTGATGTTGTATTCTTTCCAAATTCTTTCAACCACTCATCAATGCTCATTTATTTATTAGAAAGATATAATCCATTACCTCTTTTTGTTAATTTTACACCTGCTTGTGCTATAGAAGAAAGCATATCTCCAACTAACAATCTCGCTTTATCAGGCAGACCTTCAAGTTTTTCAGCAAAATCTACAATTACACCACTTCCACTAATTTGTTTCTCCAACTCTTTGTTATGTCTTTCCAATTCTTTTTGAGCCTGGAGTTGAGCCTTCCTTTCGTTGGCAGTTTTCACCGCTGTTGAAATACCACCCGTCAATGCTCCAACCGCACTTAAACCAGCAAATAAAGGAATTAGAAATGGGAGAAATCCTCCACTCGTCTCTCTTATTGAATATTTTTTCAACATTGGTTTTGTCATTTTAATTTTAAGTGAGCCAGTGTCATTCAAGATTTTAACCTGTTCTCTTGTGAGCAAAACATCAATTCTTACTGCTCCTTTTCTCTGAATTGTATTAACGTTAATCGTACAAGGCTTTTGATTTTGAACACAAGATGATAGTTTATGAAGATTGATTTGATTAACATATACCCCAGTTGGTACTTTGCCACTCATTTATTTAACCAAAAATTATGTGAGACTAATCATCACACCATTATCTGTATTAATCTGCAATTCTGTTTCTTCCAAAAGCAAACAATATGTATCAACTTCTTCACTCTCTCCTCTTTCAATGTATAGGGAAGTATCCACTCGATTAGACTTTATAGTTTCCTTTTGAGCGCTCAGGTCAAACGCATAGATTGTATCCAAACTTTTAAATGCTGTCATATCCAAAATAGGTTCTTTATTTCCATTACTTTCACACACCTTTTGGTAAGACTTGTATGCTTCAGCAAAATCATTTTTTCCCAATTAATTTCCAATCTATCTCGTGGATAAAATGTTCCATCTAGAGAAACGCGAAGTTGTTTCACCTTAGCATTATCACTCAATGCATTATTCTTATCAGTCGCAGTATCACCATCTGGCTTTTTAAAAATGATCCACAGATATCGTGGCTTTCCTTCCAGAACACCCAAATTCCACGTGTAAGTGGTTTGGTTGAGTTTAACGTGTTGACATCTTCTTTTGAGGTATGATACACTGAGTGGTTTCTTTGAGTTAAGTCTTCGATTCAGCATCTCTTATGTTTTAAGATTAGGAGTATATTCACTGATATTCCAACTCATCTCCTCAATTACAAATTTATTCTGATCACCAAAAGCACTACCAACACCAAAAAGCAATCGATTTTCATTATCATTCCTTTGTAGTTGAAATCTAATTTTAAGACCATACAGAACTTTATCATGATCACAAAATCCAAATATACCTTTAAGAGGAACTGCCACAGTAAAACTATTTTCTGCTTTTGTATCATCATTATACATTCCTTTCCTTTGAGTATATCCAGGGTCTGTGTTTGTTCCCGTTGACATATCAGGAATAAAACCTTCGACAGACCCCTTTCCCATTCTATCACTGAATGTATAGAGTGTAAATTTCATCATTTCAGATACAGCAGAGACATGATCAACCGCTTCAACTTCTTGTGTTCCAATATACAAACGCACACTATCAAACATTTTCCAGAAGAAATCATTTACAAGTGTAGCGTTTGTGTTATTCCCAGCTTTAGTGAATTTAAATTTACACAACAAGAAACTTTCGGAGAGATTCAAATAGGTTTGTTGATTATTTATTTCAAAACTTTTTGTACCATTCGTATTCCAGTCTGTTCCAGTTATTGCATTTACCTTGAAGTAATCTTCTTTTTTAGTGGAGTTTGAGATAATAATAGTATCATCCAAATCATAGATACTATCAATTGCTTCCATACTTCTATTTATTTAGAAAAAAAGATGTTAAAACTTTTGAAACCCTGATCCAAGTATTTGAATTATTTTCTGTCGTTCTTGGGGGGACAACTGAGTTTTACCTTTCTTAATTTCTTTTATTGCTTGTAATTTATGAGATTCCTTCTCAGCATCTTTTATACTCTTTACAGCACCTGCTACATTTCCCACAGCAGAAGCAGTTGAACCAATTAGATCTTTATGTTGAAGAATAGTTGAACCAATACCCATGAGAGTATCAATTATCCCATCTCCTCTAAATTGATGTCCAACACCCCTTTGTCTCTTAGGTTTATAGTATCCTCTACCAAGATACATACCTTCACCCTTGTAGTATGGGGAAAGGAACATCCCATCCCCTGTAATTATTTTATATTTTCCCAACTCGTGTTTCCTCACAATAACCATCGTATTTATTTATTGAAAAACTTTACGTAGGTGAATTCTGATGGATATAACTTCTCCATTAAAAGAAATCACACGATTATCTTGGTCGGTTATCCTAAAATTTACTCTGTGTATGGTTTTTCCTGACACAGGTAGATAAACCAAATTTTTTGGTTCCATATTGAATTTATAACCAATTGGGGTTGAGTATGCGCTGAATGAAAATATTGTATTTGTTTTTTTTCCATCATTATAAGCACCATCAATCAAATCACAGTGAATTAACACTGAATTTATTCCTGAGGATATTTGAATGACATTATCACTGTAAAACGTCCCATTAGTTTCAATCTTTTTTGAGGAGAAACCCAATAACTCTCTAAATGAATTATCAATTGTGAAATCAACCTTGTAGTTATTTTTAACTTTAATCGTTGATTTTGAAGTATGTTTTTGAATGTTTATAACAATATTTTTTGGTTCATCACCCTGTTCTTTCATAAGACGAGCAATTTCGGAAGATATTTGAGAAATCTCATATGCTCCGGGTGAGACTGTTATCGTTTTGTATCCACTTCCCGGATTATAACTAAACTTGTCATTTTTCTCGGTTATATTAAATAAGGTATTATAAGTTTCCATGGACAATAAAGATGCCTCATATTCTTTTGTTGTGTCAAGTTGTAGTGGGTATGGGAATGAAGATGTGTGGTCGCTTGTTGTGAAATTGAAACTAAGGATTGTGCTTCTCATCTTATGATAACATGAGATAAAATGTCTTTATATTGATATTTATTAATTATTTTCATGTTCATCAACTGGTCTAAAATGGCTGATGCTTCATTAAAACAATTATTTCCAGCCTTCTTACTGCCTAACAACAATAACAGTCTATTAACTAATTGCGATGGGTCATTTGGAATAAAACTAACACCTGAACCAAGGATACTTAAAGCCTGAATAATGTGTTTCTCCTTCTCATTCTTCCTACTTTTACCAGAAAGAATAACCGTATAATTTAGAGTGCTCAGCAGATCAATATATACTCTATCATCATTATTTTCCATATCCAATGGTTTTTCAATATACTTTGATTCATCCCTCACAGTTGAACCTTGTCTTCCATCTTTTGTGAGAAGAAACATTAATCTCGGAGTTAGTTTAACAGGGGGTTGAGCAGAACCCAAGAACCTTAATTCATCATTAAATATCAATACCTTTTCTTGAACAAGATGAAATATTGCTGATTGTTCTGTTGGAATGAGTCCTGCTTTGGTTTTTGAATCCGCTGAATATTCATTGTTTTGAAGAGCATTCACAATATAATCAGGGGGTCGATTAATCTCTTCCAGTTGTTGAAATAATTCTTCATCATGATATTCTAATTCTCCAATATGCTCTAATTCTTCCTCCATCATTTGACTGAAATCTTTTAACATTTGGAGCTTTCAGGGAGTATATTTTATTGTGGGAACTGTGGAAACATCTTTCATTTTTTCTTGGGAAGTTTTTAAAAGTGGTTTAAAAAATTTCTCTTGTTTTCTTTCAAATGCTTCTTCGCCCGTTAGTTTCTGTCTGCGTTTCTTCTTTATGTCTTCCTGTTGTTTTACAACTTTTGAAACCAACTCTTGATGTTCCTTAAATCTTCTTGCTCTTTCTTTTGCATCCATTTATTTATTGTAAAATATCATTTAATGAATTGTAAAGATCAACAGGGAAATTTTCCTTTTCTTCATCATTAAAGTAGATGTGTTCAAATAAATCCTTTTCATTAAATATTTCATCAAATTCTTTCTTAACATTAATGCGAGTTGTAATTTCTTCTTCACCAATACTTGCATCTCTGCTTTTCATACGTTTGCGTTGAGTTTCTTCATCAACATTAAAACCGAATGATAAAATCTTCACTCCGCTCAGATATTTAATAATTTGTCTCGTTCCTTCTGGATTAGTTTCTAATATCCCAACACCACCAGATTTTAGTTTCCTTAACTCACTCTTACAATGTGAATATTTTGTTGTACCAAGAGAAACCTCCTCAAATATTTGTCCTTCATTCCTCAATCGCATATGTTCCTCCACTGAAATATAGTGATAATCTTCACCTTTTACTTCTCCAGGTCTTATTGCTCGAGTTGTTGTTGATACAATGCGTATCACGGGGTGTTTTTTAAGTAAATTTACAATATTCTCATTTGTAATACACAAGAACCTTGATTTATGAAAGTTTTTTCCAGAAGCAGATTTACGCACAAGATTTATAATAATAGTTGTCATTTATACATGTAATTGTTTATAAAACAAAAAATATATCCCTTAATATCTCATCTTGTTTCACAACAATATATTTATATTTTTCAGTCGTGTGCTTCATGTAATCCTCAAATTTCTTTTTACCACATAATGTAGAACAATTATCTCTCCAAAAATTATTGATATCTATTGAATTTAACTTGAATAAAATAAAAGTATTAGCATTGTTTCTGATGGAACGACGAGGAAGTTGAAAGTACGATTGACTAAGATAAATACAATTACAAGAAGAATGTCTCCCTCTTGTGTAGTAGCTGTCCATTACCGTTTGGTTTCTCTCATTAACACAATCATCAAAGATAACGAGGTTCTTTTTTGATTTATCCAAATCTTGGGGAGACGGTATATCATCCGTATTATCACTAAGAATACAAGTTATAGGATTTGATTTCTTTTTACATCTCTGTGTATCACAAAATAGTTGAATTATATCTTCAATGTTATAATCATTTAGGTTTTTTTGACGTTTAAATAAACCGATTATATCTTCTTTTTGAAGACCAGCATTAAAACCTTGTGAGAGTAGTTGATACTCTGGTTGAAAACTCGACTTTGTGAAAATTATTAAATTATCATAATCTAAAAAGTTGGGAGTGAGGAGCATTTTTAAAAGTAAGCAGGTTTTTCCACATCCACTTGAACCAACTATGAGACATCTTAATGAATTTGGGAGATTTTTATGGTTGTTAAATTTTATCTTATTTTCCCAAATAGGTAAAAAATCATTCATTTATATATTTGAAAAACAGGTTATTTAATTTATTATTGGCTTTTTAGAAACTCTATATTTTATCCTAAGTTCAGGTTTAATTTCAAGATAATCCATTATTTTATTTATACAATATCTTGTGTTGATATTTCCCTGAAAATTACATCCATGAATAATATATAACAACAATCCTTTGAACATTTCTCTTATACGTTCAGTTTCTTCCCTTGTAAGGAAAGGTGTGTTATCACCCTCATACTTTACATTCATTTCTCTAATCAATCTTGTAAAGTAATTCATTTTTGGTGTAAATCTAAAAGAATTATTTTCCTTTTTATATTTTTTATTTTCATTAATTAGAAGATAATCACAGAATATACATTGTTTATAGGCTTTTGACTCTGTGTTTAATCCCCGTCTTTCACACGCAGGACAATTCTCAAATTTGTCATATGGAGAATCAGGAAAGTCTAGCATATTTATAAAGTAAAACTTTACTTAAACTGAAATTCATCTATACTTTCAGTTGTATATTGACTCATATTTAATAATATTACCATCGATATCGATATACTTTTTTTCATTATCAGATTCAACGACAACATTTTTTATATTAAAGGTAATTTTAAAATGATCGTTAATTACTATTGAACGAAATGTCATTTCACCTGATATATTAACATCCTTTATTTCATCAGGATTTACATCTTTAGGGTTGTTGAAAAAAATACAAATTTCTCCTTGCATATTACAGATGGTCTTATCTTTTCTTTCTAAAGCTTCATCCATAAGGTTTTTGTTTTTTGATACTTTTTCTTGTTTCATTGCTTTTTCTAGTTTTGAATATATTACTAGAAGGAGAGGAGAAACTTTTGTTAGAGATACTTTAATTGATGTTCTACCAGGTATACTAAAAGCCCTTCCACTGAAGGAAATTGAAGAACTCATATTATTTACCATAATAGTTTTTATCCAATCGTTGTTATATTTATCTTTGTTCAATTTTACATCCTTGACATATTTCTCAGTATCTTTAACAAATGAAGAGATTGATTGAAACTTGTCTTTTGTGTCTTGAAACATTGTATTTATTAAGTGAAAAAGTTGGAGGATAAAATGGTTTTAAGCACAGATTCACCTGTAAAATAAACGAAATTTTCATCAAGAAAATTTTACTTTAAGCAAAGATTTATTATATAAATATGGTGAATACAACATACTGGGATGTTTGTAATCACAAATATAAACATTATAGAAAACACCTCCGAACCAACAAACACACATTTAATCTGTTTCATAAAATATCTCCTCTTGAGTTGGAAAGAAAACATTGTGATATCTGCTCAAAGGATGTTTTGAAGAGTAGTTATAATAGACATCTTCAATCAAAAAAACACAAGAAAAATGAGTTTAAAGTAAAGCGAGACTATTATATTGAAAACACTGATGGGGCATTTAAAGGGCATATAAAAATAAGGATTTTTCAATTTGGAGAACCCGGTCCATCATCAATAGCTGAATCAATTGAAATAGTGAAACCCGATGTTGAAAATTTTATTAAAAAGACATTAAAAGAAATGAAAACTTTAAAGTTTTATATGGGAGTGAAAATGAATATGAAAAGACAAGATGAAGAACAAACTCCTTATATGAGAACAGATCTTCATTTTATAACATCATTTCAAGATTTTTTGAATAGTGGGGTTTATGAAGAACTATCAAGACAAGAGGAGGATGTTGATTATACAGTGGTAGGAAGTGGATTCAATATTTAAAAAAATCATCTTTTTAGATATACACATTCTAAAATCAAACCCTCTTAAAGCTTCTTCTTATATTGAATTACCAAAAGAAATAAAACGAAAGAAGGCAGTTGTTAATATTAAGAACAATGATAATAAATGTTTTCTCTGGTCTGTTCTTGCTCACTTTCATCCACCAAAATGTAATTCAGAAAGAGTAAAACAATATATGAAATATGAGAATACCTTGGACATTAAAGATTTTAAATTCCCAATGCCACTAACAAATATTCCTAAATTTGAGAAAAAGAATAATCTTTCTATTAATGTATATGAATTAACGGATACAAACAAAGTTCAAATATTAAAAATTTCAAACAACTATAAAAATGAAGAAACACACATTGATCTTTTATATTTTAGTGTTGGAAAGAATTCACATTACACATACATCAATAATTTATCAAGATTAATCTCTTCTCAGGTATTCAGAACAGCAAACAAAATATATCCTTGTAAGCGATGTCTTAATTCATTTCATACAAAAGAACGATTAGAACAACATTCAAAATATTGTAGTAATCATAAATCAGCTGTAATTACAATGCCCAAACCTGGTGAAAAGATTTCTTTTGAAGATTATAATAAATCTATCATGCACCCATTTGTGATATACGCTGATTTTGAGTGTATCCTTAAAAAGATTAATACTGCTTCTCCTAATCCAAAAGAATAATATACAAATAAATATCAAAAACATATTCCTTGTGGTTTCTATTATTATATCAAATCATCTGTTGGAGAAAAGTATAACAAACTTGAACATTATCGTGGAAAAAAAGCTTCACAAGAGTTTGTAAAACGATTAGAAAAGGATTGTATAAGACTCACTAAATTAATGAAAGAAACAAATGAACCGATGAAATTAACCAAAGAAGAAAAATTAGAATTTAGAAAGAACAATATCTGTCATATTTGTGAGGGGGAAATTAAGGAGTCTAAAGTTAGGGATCATTGTCATCTTACTGGTAAATATAGAGGTCCCGCTCATTCCTGTTGTAATCTTAATTATAAATTACCTTCTTTTATTCCAGTCTTTCTTCACAACAGCGCCAACTATGATACACATCTATTTATAAATGAACTTTCAAAAACACCAGGGAATATTTCTGCCATAACAAACACAAGTCAAAAGTATATTTCATTTACAAAAATTATATTCACAAAACCTTTAACTCGTATTAGGTTTCTAGATTCTTACAAGTTTATGGGAACACCACGAGCCTACCTCGCATCAAATCTAAGCTCCACGGACTCTTTTCCAAATCTTAATTCATTCTTTCCAAAAGAGGAAATTCTCACTAAAGAGGAAATTCAGATTAAAGAGAGAATTCAAAGTAAAGAGGAAATTCTAATTAATGAGGAAATTAATGAAGAAATTCTAACTGAAGATGAAATTCTAATTATAAAGAAAATTCGAACAATGAATGAAATTCTAACTAAAGAGGAAATTCTGATTAAAGATGAAATTCTGATTAAAGAAGGAATTCTTACGAGAGAGGAAATTCAAACAAGGAATGAAATTCAAAGTAAAGAGAAAATTCTTACAAGTAAGGGAATTTATCCTTATGATTATATGGATTCATTTATGAGATTTAAAGAAACACAACTTCCATCAAAAGAAAGTTTCTATAATAACCTTTATGAAGAAGAGATAAGTGATAAGGAATATAAACACGCACAAGGAATATGGAAAATATTTAAGATAAAGAACCTTGGAGAATATCATGATTTATATCTAAAAACAGATGTTTTATTGTTAGCTGATGTGTTTGAAGCTTTTAGATCACTCTGTCATAATAAAAATTGTTATGGATTAGATCCTGCCCACTATTTCACAGCTCCTGGTTTAGCTTGGAGTGCAATGTTGAAAATGACAAAACAAGATATAGATTTAATCAGTGATGTTGATATGCTTTTGATGATTGAGAAGTCCAAGAGAGGTGGAATATCACAAGTATGTTCAAAAAGATATGGTAAAGCAAATAATAAATATCTTCCAAATTATGATAGTGAAAAAGATAGTAATTATTTGATGTATTTTGATGCTAATAATTTGTATGGATGGGCAATGTCTCAATCTCTGCCTTATGGTAAATTAGAGTGGGTGGAAGAAAAGGATTATGAAAAGGCTTTGATGAATATTGTTATTTCTTCTCAAGAGGAATTGAATGACGAAGAAGAAGGTTATTATTTTGAAGTTGATTTGAGGTACCCGAGTGATCTTCATAATAAGCATAAAGATCTTCCTTTTGCATGTGAGAAAGAAACCCCAAAGAAAGACTGGTTAAGTGATTATCATAAAAGTTTTAATATTAAAGGTAAATCAACAGAAAAGTTATTAACAACATTCTATGATAAAGAGGGATATGTTTTACATCAGAGAAGCTTAAAACAGTTTTGAGAGAAGGATTGAGAGTAGCTAAAATTCATAGAGTTTTAAAATTTAAACAAAGTCCTTGGGTGAAAAAGTATATTCAATTCAATACAGATATGAGAGCAAATACAAAAGTAAAATTTGAAGGGGACTTTTATAAATTAATGAATAATGCTGTATTTGGAAAGACTATGGAAAATGTTAGAAACAGGCAAAACATTAGATTCACAACATCTTGGAAAGAAGCTTCGAGATTGATAAATAAACCAAGTTTTGAGAGAGAAGAGGTTTTTTCAGAGAACTTTTCTGCAATTCATATGAAAAA
>NC_140963.1:120630833-120645833 GCF_056783735.1 Eptatretus burgeri | reverse complement strand
AAAGTTTAGGCAGGATTATGGATTTGGACCGGACGGGTTCTCCACGCGATCGTGTGTGTTAAGCTCCAACGGGCAAAGCACATGTGTTCGCGTGGGGAACCCCTCGAGACGTGGGGCTTGTGTTTTTTTTATGCGCACGGTGACGTCATGGCTGCACGTGGGGTTGAAATCCGGCAGGAGGGGTATCCCTGCCGGATGGTACCGTCCAAGGAGGGACGAGGTACACGTGCAGCTGCATGACGTCACGGGCAGGTGCAAAGTGCGCGAGCTGTGAGTTGCCGCGCTGGTGCTGCGCATGTGGGGGAAAAAAAAAAAAGCAAGCCTCACTTTCGGGTGCACAGGATTCCTGGGCAAGGGGTGGAAGACCCCCTTACCAGTGCACAGGATGGAAACTAGTTAGGGGGAAGGGTTAGCTTAGTTAGACCGACTTCATGGGGCAGGGGTAAGTCCTCATGGAGCCAGTGGAATGGATTAGTTAGAGGGATTGTAGCGAGATTTAGGTTGGGAAATAGATTAATGGGATTATTTGGAGACAGTGACAGATTTGTGGATGTGTAGCGGGGACGTAGCTTAGCTACGTAGTGTTAAATGGAACGTGCTACTAGTTTAAGGGACGACGTGGGAGCACGAGTTAGTTAGGGGATGTAGTTAGAAGGATGGCGGAGTTCAGCGGTGTGTGTGTTGAAGAGTTGTGAGGTGAGTACATGATGAGTGAGTGAGGCCAGCGGATCTGTGTGAGTGGAGCGAATGGGGAATGCATGGTGCGATGAGTGATTGGGGGGGGAGGAGTGACTCCCGCCCAAGGGACCCCGGGGTCAGTGTAGAGTGAGTTAGGGGGTTAGTCAAATTTACAAAATGGAGGTCGTTTTGTTGTTGGTGGGGAAGTAGGCTCGAAACCCGTTTGGAGGGGTGCAGGAGCCCTGTTGACGGGCTGGGAGCGTGGCTGCGAAAGGTGAGTATCGCTGAGTGGGTACCCCGGGCACCAGGCTAGTCGGCCGTAGTAGGCCAAGGGCCAATGGGGGGCCGGGATAGCTTAGTGGGCACGGGTGCGTCTGCTTGGTGCGGGGGCCCGGGGCGCCATTCGCCGCGTGGGCAGTGTTGTGGGCAAGGGTGACCCTCGGAAAGCGGCCCGGGAAGCCAGCCTGCCACGTGTGCGTTTCAGGGGAGGTGCCATGGGGGGCACTCCCCGGTGTTTAGGGAGCTGGTAGACTCGGAGGCAGTGTAGTGCCCGGGGGTGCCATAGCTGGAGATTCGGCAGAGGGTCGTGCCTGCCAAGGGGAGCCACGCGTCCCAGCCATGAGACCGTGTGAGGGCACGGAAAGAAAATGGGGGGGCGAGGCCCGAAATTGTGAGGACACCAACACAGGCGACGGGAATCTGGGTTGTTAGAACCAATAGTTTAAGCGAGAGGCGCTTGTTGGAAGCCCCCGGGGTAGTTTAACAGGTTAATGGTTAGGGTAGATTAGGAAGTGTACCCCTCCGCACCATCCATTCCCTCGCTCTCGTTGTGGGCCGCTGGACCCACTTTGGGTTAGATCGCTGAACTCTGGGGAGGCCATCCTGAGGCTTTGTTGGGCCTCGACACAGGACGCTAGCTCTCCCTTGTTCCCCTCCGGGAAGGTGCGGGGGCATCCGACAACAATTTAAACGGTCATAATTTGGAGGGAACAGGGGGGTTTTGCTCCATACACCCCTGATCTGAATCCTGTGAATTTCTCTACGGAGGCGGAGGGCCAAATCCCACTCCTGACACCAATTTGTTGGGGGCCGGGGTTCGGCGGCGATAAATGACCACGAGGTGGAGCAGTGGAGTAGTCTCCCACCGAACACCCGGAATTTAGGTCGTGACTCTCGGATAAGTCAGAAAGGTCACAGGTCCTTTAGCGGACCGTGGTCGCCAATATTTTGACGGCGTGGGATAGGGTTAATTGCCAAAATTCAAAATACCTAAGTACCCATGTCGTACAACTACCGGGGAAAACCACACCCTCAACGGGCTCTGTCGAACCGGGTCGCTCTAGCGACCTCGGTCCAGTAAGGGACCCATGACCTTTCAGACTTATCCGAGAGTCACGACCTAAATTCCGGGTGTTCGGTGGGAGACGACTCCACAACTCCACCTCATGGTAGTTTGTCGCTGACACCTTTCCGAGGCGAAATTTCACCTCGCTTTCACCTATGAGAATCCCAAAGCTGCACACTCCCTCAGCTGCCAGACCAGTTTCATCGCTTATTGGCGAATCATCACCGACAGTGCAGACAGTAATGCATACCAATGAGGCTCCCAAGTATGTACCACATGCAAATGTCAAAAGCAGTCAATATATCTACACGAATAAAAGTCAATATATCTCCACTTTTGTCAGGTCAGGTCAGATTAGATCTGTGACTTGCTGCAAGTACCATGTAAACCTGAATTATCCTGTTCCATGGTCGGGTTGTCGGCAACTAAACCATCTCCCCCATCAAGTTTCTTGGTGAGGCGGGTGTATGATATGGAAACACAGCAGGATGAAAAACAAAACCTGTCAAAGGGCGGAGGAGCTCCTTATGAGCCAATGACCATCCATATCTCGTGGCCAACTGTGTCTGCGGACGTCCTCCTGCAGTTGAGTTACTTTTTATGAGGAGGTTGGTGGCAGGATTTGCACTCCGGCAACCGTAAAACCCTTCATTCCGCAAAACATACCAAAAGCATTATAAAAACAAAATCAGAAAATACACTGCGTGGGAGTACCTCTTGTGCAGCTGCCCTTCACAGGGCAGCTCACCGGAAAACGGGATTGGGGCAAAGCCTTCAGGACCCCCAATCTTTGATAATAGGAGGGAAACCACGGGGTAACTTTCCCGGGTCAGATTGTGGTAGTGTGTGTCGGGGTGGTGCTAAGGTGTCGTCCATCAGACGGTGGTCTCCTTGGGTTAACCTAAGGCTGTCCCTTCAGGTGAGTGCCTGGAATGTCCTATCCCTAAGAGAGGATGATCACCTGTCTCTGTTATCATCTGAACTCAAGCACTTGGACGTTGGTATTGAAGGACACTGAGGTTTGGAGACCTGATTGCGGGCGAGATTGTAGCGGGTGGTTACACCTACTATTGGTCTGGTCTCTCTGATGGTTACCATGCCCAAGGAGTTGCCATAGCTGTGTCCATTAAGCTGACTCCAATGATAATTGAGGTAACACTGGTCAACGAGCGTATTAAGACGAAGGATTTGTCACTCCTTGGGTGTCATTTCCCTGGTCTCTCTGTATGCTCTAACTGAGGCAAGTGATCTCACCATGAAGGAGGCATTCTATGCCACGCTCGAGTCTGTGGTTGATCAGTGCCCCAGGCGAGAAATTCTTCGAATCTTGGGAGATTTCAATGCATCGACTGGAACTGATAGGGATGGTAACGAGACACGTGTTCGTCCCTATGGGTCTGGAACTGTGAACCAGAATAGCACTAAGTTCCTTGACTTTGCAAGAAGTCATGGACTTAGGGAGGCTGGTTCATGGTTTCAGCACGCACAGGCTCATCGCTGGACTTGGGATTCCAACACTGGCGGTGTGGCAAAGGAGATTGACCATGTGCTCGTTGATGGTCACTGGAGGATGATCCAGAACTGCAGAGTCACCGGAGTGCCCAGTTCTTTAATACTGACAACAGGCTTGTTGTAGCAACGCTGAAGTTACAGCTAAAATCCAGGAGTATGGTACTATCCCAACCTCAGCTGGATGTTGGCAAGCTCAAGGATGAGAGGGTAGTTGAGGAGTTTGCGAACAGGCGAGGTGGAGATTTTGGGGGTCTGGGTGCTTTGGGGAATCCTGAGGAGTTGTGGAGTGTCTTGAAGAGCACTGTCGTTGAAGTTGCCGGTCGATGGCTTGAAACTTACAGTTGGGCGAAGAAGAATTTTTTCTCTCAAGGGACAGTGGATACCATTGAACAGAGTCGCAGGGCCAAGCTGAATGGCAGGGCTGACTTGTTCAGTGAGCCGAGGTATAAAATTGCAAATGCACTAAGCGTGGACAAGGAGGCCGATGTGCGAGGAATCTGTGAGGTGTTGAGCATCACCTGTGGTCAAGTGATTCTCGTCCTGCTGACAGGGAATTCATGCATTGCGTTCCTCAAAGCCCGTCTCTTGGTGAACTGCAGTTAGAGCAGAGGGTGGTGGGCTCTTGACAGAGGAGTCCGAACTGAAGGTCCGCTGGGCCGGTTATTTTGAGCAGCTGCACCAGGCTGTACCAGTCGAGTTGGATGTCAGGGGTATTACTATCCCTGTTGCTAACCCTCCAATCAACTGTGGTCCACCTTCATTTGTGGAAACACAGGCTGCGATGAACCAGTTGAAATGGGGTAAAGCTCCATGGATTGGTGGCATCCATGCTGAACTTCTTAAAGCTGGTGGAAATGCTGTACTCGTGTCATTGCATGCAATTCTGTGCTCGACCTGTAACACAGGCATCATCCCAACTGACTGGAAGAGGGGCCTTGTTGTCCCTCTCTGGAAACAGAAGGGTGATCACCAAGACTGCAACAACTACCGAGGGGTGTGGCTACTCTCTCTGCCAAGCAAGGTCTTTGCTCGGATAATTCTTGATTGGGTTCACCACCATTTGCTTGAGCACCAGTGTCCAGAGCAGTCAAGCTTTACACCAAAGAGGTCAACGATTGTCCGCATCCTTGCTCTTCGGGTCTTCACCGAACGCAGACGAGAGTTCCGGCAGGGGCTGCTTGCAGCCTATGTTGATCTCTGTAAAGCGTTTGATTCAGTGACTCGGGACGCCCTCTGGAGGATTCTTGGTCTTCGTGGTGTGCCACCAAAAACTGATCGATCTGATGTCTGAACTTTACTCTGGTACTGAGAGTGCTGTGAGATGTGTTGCTCGCATCCCTGACTTATTTCCAGTTGTTACTAGAGTTTGTCAGGGGTGTGTACTTACCCCCCACACTTTTTAGCACTTGTATGAACTGGAGTCTGGGGAGGATGTCAGAGAGATCAAGCTGCAGTGCATCGTCTGGGAATGTCAAGATCTCTGACCTTGATTTCAGAGATGATGCAGTCATCTTTGCGGAGACGCTGGATATCTTTTTGGGGGCCCTCGAGGTGCTGAGTGAGGAGTCGGAGCTGCTGGGATTACAGGTTTCCGGGGTCAAAACTAATATCCAGGCTTTCAACGACATCTTGGATGCTGCTGTCCTGTCTGTACCTATTTGTGTCAAGGATGTTGAGGTCATGGAGAAATTCACTTTCCTTGGCAGTGATATTCATGTCTCTGCTGGCTGTGAGCCAGAGGTCAACAGAAGTCTGGGTCAGGCCTGGGGAATCATGGATTCACTGGATCATGGGGTGTGGTGCTGCCGGTACCTGTGCGGGAGGACGAAAGCCCAAATCTTCAGGTCCTTCCAGTCTTTCTCTATGGATGTGAGACTTGGACTCTGACCAGGGAGCCACTGGTTGGACTTTGTGTCCAACGAGCAGTTGCTGAGAGAGACTCAAATGAGATTTGTGACCTGCATAGTCCGTGAGCGTCAGCTGCGGCTGTATGGACAAGTGGCTCGTTTTCCTGACGCTGATCCTGCTCACCAGTAATTCTCTAAGCGAGGGAGCCTTGTGAGTGGAGGAGGCCAATGGGATGACCCCATGCCTCATGGTTGCAGAAAGTTGATCAGCATCTCAAGGAGATGGGGATGGGCCAAGTATCTGCCTGGGGGATGGCCAGACGGATGCCCCTAGAGTACCTGCGGAAACTGGACACAGCGACACGCTGCTCTGGCGCATGCTCCCATACCTAACCTGAACAAAAGGCTGTGTGTGTGTGTGTGTGTGTGTGTGTGTGTGTGTGTGTGTGTGTGTGTGTGTGTGTGTGTGTGTGTGTGTGTGTGTGTGTCGTTGATTAATATCTACATATGCAGGTTTCAGAATGTGGAATGGGGTCCTCCCAGGGCAGGCTCAAAGCTTCCACCTTCATCTCAGTATGGGGTCACGATTCATGGACCAAGCTGTGAAGTTTTTCTGTTCTCAAAGTTTTGTGCTGAGGGTTCTCTTCATGATTGTCGCTGAGCCCTGGACAACTTCCAAATGTAGTGTTTTGTTATAATATTCCCAGGGATGGTTTTTAACTCACCTGCAAAGTAGTTCCGGGGAGCTTATGGGATGGCGCGTCGTCCGTCTGTCCGCAAATACTTGCAACTTCTTCTCAGAAACTGCACAAACGATTTCAATTAAAATTTCACAACCTTCATCACCCATTATGGCATTTTAAAAAAACAAAAAACTGGGTATGAAGGGGTCTACAGAGGGAGTTTATAGGGGTTGGGTGGAGTAGGTCCCCCGCCAATTTGGCAGTAGCTTTCTTCTAAAACAAAACGCACAGTTCCGCTGAAACTTCACTCCAGCCTTCATCAACCATGACCCACCAATGATTGTTCATGACATTACAAAAATCTGGCTTTTAGGTGTTTAAGGGGGGTTGCCCCCCAAAATATGTATTTGCTTTCTTCTCTAAAACTACACATACAATTCCGATGAAACTTGACCACCATCTTCACCACCCATGATGTACTAAAGTTTGTTCACGAAATAAAAAACAAAATTGTGGTCTTGGAGGGTCCATGGGGATAGGGGGTTTTCCTCCCCCCCCCCCTCAAAAAAAAATGTATTTGCTTTCTTCGAAACCACACATGCAATTCCGATGAATCGACCACCATCTTCACCACCCGTGATGTACCAGAGTTTGTTCAGGACATTAAAAACATATATATATTGGGGTCGAAAGGGTTCCACAGGGGAGGGGTTGCCCCCCAAAATATTTATTTGTTCTCTTTTCTGAAACCACATACACAATTTTGATGAAACTTGACCACAACCTTTATCACCCGTGATGTGCCAAGGTTTGTTCATGGCATTAAAAAAAAAATCCATCGGTATTTACTTTGTTCTCCATTATATATTTGGTGAGTCATCCATTCCAACCAGTGGTTGCCTGGTTATCTTATCCAGCCACTACCAGGTGAGCACCCAGGGGTATTGCCCCTCTGTTTAATATCTCTCTGAGGTTCTTTATCATCATTCCTGTAGGTCCAGCGATCACTGGTACAACTTTGGTACTCTTCAGCTTCCAGGGTCTTCTCACTTCATTCTTGAGGTCTTGGTATTTGGTCATTTTCTTGATTTCTGCATCGTTTAGTCCAAAATCATTGGTATTAACCCTCTCGAGCCCCAGGGGTGTTTTTTTTTGTTCACCCAGAACATTTCATGGGCTCTCGAGGGTTAACATCTCAATAAGCAATGCCGCCTTCTCTTTTTTTGTACCTCAGTATGATATCTGGTCGCAACGCTTTGTTTTCGATGTTCACGCTCGATGGGTTCATTAGTTCGTATGTGATCGGTAGGTACTTGCATGCTTTGAGTGAATACTTTCAATTCATGTTCCCACAAATTTTCTGGAACTGGGACATATCAAAGTTTTTGCAGATGTGCCGGTGGATTACATTATAAACTCTGTTCTGACATGAATTTGTTTTTGTGTGTGTGTGCTCGGTCAGTAAGCATAACAGGTCATTCTCTTTACTAACCCCACCTGCACCCTCACCTTTCTCTTCTTGTTTTTTTTTCATACTTCTCTCTCTCTCTCCCTTACCCACACTACCTCCTCGCATCCCTCCCTCCCACGGTATAGCAACATTTGTTGAGGCATAGCTCTCCCCACCTCCTCTCCCCATTCCTAGCTTCCCCTCGCTCTGACCTCCTCTCTTCCTCTCTCCCTCCCCTCCCAATCCCCCTGCTCCTGCTTCATACCCCTCCCATGCTCTGCTAGCCGAAGAAGGTTCATAATATAAAGCAACCAAGAAGGCCCTCCCAGGTGAAACATGTGGGTGGGTCTGTCTTTATTATTTATGAGCAAATACAACCTGTAGTTTCGCAAATTCGCAAAAACCCATCGTTTCACAAATACAACCCTCTGTTTAACCCCCCCCCCCCGTCAGCGAAACGACGAGTTGTATTTGCTCATAAATAATAAAGACAGACCCACCCACATGTTTCACCTGGGAAGGCCTTCTTGGTTGCTTTATGTAGCTTCTTCAGCTAGCAGAGCATGGGAGGTGTCTATATATTTATTTTTTATTCCCATTCTTCAAGTGAAAATTGCTGCAGTTCTGCCAAGTTTGATGGATAGTTGATGGACTGCAATCTTCAAAGTCTCACCATAAATGATAAATTGGGTTGAAGTCAGGACTTTGACTGGGCCACCGAAGAACATACTTTCTTCTTATTCATCCACTCCAGTGTGGCTTTCGCTTTGTGCTTCGGATTATTGTCCTGCTGAAATGTGAATCTCCGACCCAGTTTCAGATTCATGGCTGACTCTAGCAGGTTTTCATCAAGGATTCTCGTGTACTTTGCATCTCCCATGGTCCCTTCTATCCTTACAAGCTTGCAAGTCACTGCTGATGAAGAGCAACCCCATAGCATGATGCTGCCACCACCATGCTTAACAGTAGAGATGGAGTTGACTGGGTGATGTGAAATATTTAGCTTACGCCAGAAGTAACACTTTGAATTTAGACCAAAAAGTTCAATTTTTGTCTCGTATGACCACAAAACTTTTCTCCACATGCCTGCAGTGTCATCAAGATGCTTTTACACAAACACCATACGAGCTTTTAGATGTGTCTTTTTCAGTAATGGCTTCTTTCTTACCACCTGTCCTTAGAGGCCAGCTTTGTGAAGGGAACGGGGCATTGTTGATTGATAAACACTGACCCTGATCTGAGACAAAGAGCCTTGCAGATCTTTCAAAGTCATCGTTTGATTTTCAGTGACATCCTGGACCAGTTTCCTGCTTGCCCGGCAGCTGAGTTTGGATGGGCAACCTGATCTGGGTAGGGTCTGGGTGGTATGATTCATCTTCCACTTCTTAATGAAGGATTTCACCGTGAGTGACTCAAAGGGATAATGAATGACAGAAATCTCCTCTTACGATTTAAAGTTTAAGTTTGGAAATGAACATCACAGTGATTCCCACTTCTGGGAAGTAACCATCACAGAAAAGGAAACTTTGAAGTTTCCAAAATAAACCTTTGAGGGATTTGTCCACTCCAGATGTCAATGAACCGAATATGTTGGGAGGATTTAAGGGAAACTTTGTAAAATTATTCTTTGTAATGTATAGATATGCAAGTATAAAAGATCACCAATGCCATTTTGACTTTGAGAAACTTTTTTGTTTTATCATTTAAATAAATTAAAAATAAAAAAAATAAAATAAATTAAAAAGTTGCTTCGCAAGGGATGATGTCAACATGACATCATGATAATCTGCTTAGTGCTCAGGAAATTTCACAAATCCGAGTCGCCAACAATATCCAAGATCTAGAGCGTAAATACACTCATCACTCGTGCGAAACTGGTGTGGCATTTTAAATATAATTTATTGACTTTCACTACTCAAAGTAGCCTCCTGCTCTTGAGTATATTTTTTGGAGCCTATAATTTTCTGAACATGTGACCCCATGCAGTGTTTGTGTGAGTATGTGGTGCTTTTGTCCAGAGAGCAACAATCACGACACTAAGTGACCGGACTTTTAGATCTGAACAAAGGCAGTTAAAATACCATTATACAATGAAAGGGTCAACCCTTGGGTCTTACTGTGGTGTGCAATGTTAAACATGGGATGATTGACCTTTTTCGTATGCAAATTCGATGAAATTGGCAACTCGCGAGTATTCAATGCAGAAGGGTGATGTGCAACACCTCCTCAACCCCCAAAACCACAGCACTGTACCTAATATGTAAACGACCCCAAAGGAAGTTCACAAAGCATTTATAATCATCCTGCAAAGTTTGTAGAAACGTAAAACATCAAATGAAAAAACGTGGAAACAGCTTTATTTGCATTTCCTGAGGTTAAACAACCCCCACTCCAACCCACCCACCCCTCTTGCCCCCCTCCCCCCCAACAGCTACAACTTGCATATAAAGGACAATTTTAAGTGCCTAAAACAATCGAATACGAAGCTAGTCCTGCTAAATTCAAGCTCTACAAAATACCTGAATCTGCAAATATACGAGCCAAGTATCCAGGCCCAGCAGCAATGAGGGAACAACAAAATGGGAGGGAATGTTTGGCTCTCAATTTGAAATATTGCTTTGAGAGCAACTGTTAGTCACATTTGTACATCATACACACAAAAGTATGCAGCCAACTGTCTAACCCTGATTATATTTAATAAATAATATCACCAGCCACAATCTGTATCCAGTTAGTTGGACGTGGGAGGTCTCGACGGAGCTTACCACCATCCAAAAGGGACAATGTGCGATGGTCATGGATGAATACCAAGCCTTGGGCAGTGTTGTGTCTCAGCCTTCACAGCAGCAGGGCAAAATGGTGAATTTGAAACTTATGCGGGAGGAGTGCGTTTACTGGAAATAGGGAGCACAAAAAGCTTCAATAGAAAAGGCAGAAATGATCAAAAGGAGGAACAGAAATAGGAAGTTGAAAAACGAATGCGGATCGAAGAACAAAGAGGAAAATCCGAAAGGTGGAAGATTTTACATCCCCGAATCTGATTAGCATTATAAGCGGATTAACTACTTTCATGGAAAGGTGATATCAGATGAGAGAAACGCTCAACCAAAACATACCATAGATCCAAATTGAGAGATCTCCACAGGGCATAACCATGGACCCATCACCCGAGAGAGATATCACACTTGGATAACCAAGGGCAACAACGACGAAGGAGAGAGATGTGCACATGCAAAGCAGCTGAGCACACACACACACACACACACACACACACACACACACACACACACACACACACACACACACACACACACACACACACACACACACACACACACACACACACACACACACACACACACACACACACACACACACACACAAAACATTGGTACAAGAGGTAGTGAATGTCAAATGGGTAAATTATTTAGCCTTCATGCATGGCATACCAACTGATGTCATGTGTTACACAAACCCATATGATGCATGAAGTGGAGAAATACACATAAAAGAATGAAGTTCATTGGTAGGAAGCAGTGAGATGATGTTCAATAAGGAGACATAGCATCTTCTTAAGGTTAAACATGGGGAAGTGTTATGCGATTGCCGAGTGCATTTGGCCGAGGCGGGGTGGCCGGGATTCACAGGGCACAGCTTTCCACATATGGATGCAAGAACTCATGCAGGTTGGCTTTGGAACTAATGTGTCTAAGAAGGGCCTCCAGATGGGCTGAGGAGCATCTCAGGAATGAGATAACCCCATGTTTGACAGACAATTATGAAAGATCGTTTTTCCGCGAGGTGAAAGGTTGTACAGTTAGAATGGCGAATAGATGTAACAGGATGGCTCAAAAGGACGACACAATACTACAGTGCCAAAGGGGGTTGATGCAGTGGCGCTGCCTACTTCGTAAACGACCACTTATCTCAGCATTATTTTCTTTATATTAGTAAGAGGGACCCCTTTGAGTGGTACCACTTTTCATATGTAGCATTTTAGTGCCCACGTAAAGTTGCCATGAGGGCATAAGGAATCAAACACAAAAGTGTGGACTGTGGTTCCAATGTAGTCCAAAGTAGGCAGGACAGGCACATTATCCCTTTCTGAGGTCATTAGGGAGCCAACTGGGTTTTTACTGACAATACAACAGTGACATGGTCATTATTCTGAGACGAGATTGGTTTCAACTTTCAAGAAGCTTAGAATCAATTGGACTGCAAATATAAGAGGTTGGAGGTTCAAATCCAACTGGAAGGTTGCAGTTTATAAAAAATCCCGAACAGTGCATTCTTCATCTGGATTTGAACCCACAACCTCTGAGATGCAAGTCCGGTGTCTTCACCACAAGCCCACCACCATCCCCTACACGTGGCTACCAGACCGCAATGGTGGATTAATAGGCAATGTTGGTGACACAAGTTGCTGTCCATTAGGTTTACCAATGAAACTAGGTTAGGTTGGAGTAATGGCAGGAAAACCCTGTGTTATCTTCCCAATTAAAAAGACATTCCGGTCTGTTTGAGGAAACAGCATCTGTAATGGTGTAAGGTCTTATAAGTGATCCAACCTGATGACGACAGCCTGCAGCAGTTCCTGAGCTGACATGTTGAAGGATGAACTGAGCCCGGCATGGACGAAAAGGCTGGAGGCAACTAACAAATCAGACACAACCAACAAACAAGCAAACATCAACACTGTCAAGAATAAAAAAAGAAAGGTTAGTTCCACCAATGACAACAACAACAACACCTTACAAGTCAATAAATAATGACACTCCCTGGAGTGTTTCAGTAGTGCAGTATTTCTAAGATATTGCCAGTTACCCAAAGGCATATGGGTAATCCTTTTATGATCCTGTGAGTCCAACATTTAAACGACTCGGCACCTAGGCTGACAGACGTAGGCCTTTTAAGACGATCACATAAAGTTGGCAGTCTCAGAATGTCACTGGTAAATTATGTACAAACCCTGCAGGTATGAAATTTAAGGACAAGAAAACCACCATGATTTCAGGTCACCTTGACAGATAGAAGTTGAAAAAAAAATCAGGTATGTTAGTTCAGATCCTTTTGCCTCTTGGTTTTGCCTTGTTTGGGTAGAGACTCTTGGCTGTTGTTCTCGGTGGCACCACGACACACAGTTTCGACCGCCTCACTCTCAGGCCGAGAGATTCCGAACAATGTCGAGAAGAGAGAGGAAGGTGAGACTGGACTTGTGGGGCTAGCTCCAGCTTGTCCCACTGTTCCCACCCGTAAAAATCTCCGCAGACGACCTTCACCACCAGAAGTATGTAATGGCAGCTCAGCAGGAGACAAAGAAGACCACCTTGTTTCTCTTCGGCCCCTCTCGTCACTGCTGCAATTTACAGGGGAACCAGCCCGAGGAAGTGACTGCAGAGGTAACATCTGCCGTAGCCTGGCCACTCTTGGCAGTGAATTTGGTCTCTTTGTCTTCTCTGGTGGCTTGGCTGTGGTAGAAGTTGTCAAACATGATGTGGTTGCTTGTGGAATGTCCTTTTCGTTCTGCGGTGGGGGTGAAGTAACTCCGTTCTCACTTCCTCTTGAGGTGTGATTCCTGCTATCTTTGGATGCATGTTCTTGCCCTCGCCGCTCTTCCTCCTCCTTCTGCCGGTACAACTGTGCTACCCTCTCGTGGTCCTTGGGACAAAGATAAATAATTTCAGATTATAGACAAATGGAAATGATTATGATAAAACAGCCACAGCGCGCACACACACACACACACACACACACACACACACACACACACACACACACACACACACACACCACACACACACACACACACACCTCCCCACTTTTTTGTGGTAGACCGATAGCTAAACCCTCATGCTTTATCGAGAAAAATCAACAATCCACGTAGCCAAATATTTCAGTTCCAGCATAACCCGAGGCCAGAGAGAAAAACCTACAGTAAATACAAATAAACATTATTCCTGGAACAAAACATGCGTCATAATGTTTTGAGCAATGGCTTTCTTTCCCAATTCTACTTGGTCTTTAATATGCACTTTAAGGTTCTACATCCTGATCTAATTCTTATAAAGTGCCAAAAATGAGCCGAATGGGATTGGAGAGTTTTTATTTTTTATTCGTTTTGCCAAGAACTATTCACTCCAGGTAAAGGAAACAGGTGGGAAACTGCACCAATAAATCCACACGCGCTCATTAACTTTTACCTTGTGAGTAGATGATAAATGGGGTTTCTGGGATGCCAATTCAAATGAATGGGGGGAAATGGAAAAACTTTCTGACCAATGGCTCAAAAGCTAAAAATGGGAGACTCATTTCCTCCCCCTCCCACACAAGCAAATGTAAAATTGAGACTATTAAAGATTGAGACTTGCTGATTAAAGTACTTCTTCCCTTTCATATTTTCATTCCACTCAAAGAGCGAACCAATGAATATTTGTCCATGTTCTATTTAGGGAATAACTTAATTTTCTTATAATATTCATTTCCATCGAGTATATTAACAAAGAATAACTTGAAACTTGGTTCTTGGTTTAAGTGTCTTTGTTGAGTAGAAATGAGATGATAAACTTCTCTTAATGCTCTTAGTTGTCATTGTCTTTCCAAATTCAACATTATATATAATTTTATGAAAGTTCTTCTCAAAATCATTTGAAGCAAGCCGTTTTAGCTTGATCGAGTTAGCTCTCCCCAAAAGCAAGAAACAAGCCCCAAAAGCCCGAAGTCATTTCCTTTACGAGACACACCCGAAAAAACCCATTTAATTGTTTTCACATTTCCAAGATGAGTCATCAACTCGGACTATTTATTGTCAAATGCGAACTTGGGTTTGTTTCATTTGGAGAATGGAGTATTTAGAAGAGTACTCCATCCTTGTTAATCAATCTTTCTCACAGGAAGAGAGGTGAGATTCTTACACCGTTTCATTGTTATTTGTTTTATACAGAATTAAATCACGAAACAACTAATATTATATATATATATATATATATATATATATATATATATATATATATATATATATATATATATATATATATATATATATATATATATATATATATATATACTGTATATATTCTAACAGGTTGTCCCCAATAAGAACATCGTTGATAACTGATCTGGAAAATGAAACAATTGAATATCACGAGGAATGGAAAAAATGAATGACATCCTAAAAGACATTCAATCGTTTATAAAGGAGCTTTTGTGGATGTGGCTTGTGTAGGTGGGGCAATTTTTAAAATTAAATAAACATGTTGTGTGTGGGGAACTAATAAACGAATCACTAATTATGTGGATATGATGGATGTGGATGTGGCTTTTGAGTAGGGTTTGTGTGGGTGGGATTTGCATGGGTGCCGTTTGCGTGGGTGCCGTTTGCGTGGGTGCCGTTTGCGTGGGTGCCGTTTGCGTGGGTGCCATTTGCGTGGGAGGGCTTGTGTGGGCAGAGTCAAAAAGGGGCGGAGATAAAAAAAATTCCACTTTATC
>NC_140963.1:120543333-120625833 GCF_056783735.1 Eptatretus burgeri | reverse complement strand
TATCTATATCAACCTGTAATTCTGTTTCTTCTAAAAGCAAACAATATATATCAACTTCTTCACTCTCTCCTCTTTCAATGTAAAGGGAAGTATCCACTCGATTAGACTTTACAGTTTCCTTTTGAGCACTCAGGTCAATCGCAAAGATTGTATACAGGCTATTAAATGCTGTCATATCCAAAATGGGTTCTTTATTTCCATTGCTTTCACACACCTTTTGGTAAGACTTGTATGCTTCACCATAATCATTTTTTTCCCAATTAATTTCCAATCTATCTCGTGGATAAAATGTTCCATCTGGAGAAACACGAAGTTGTTTCACCTTAGCATTATTACTCAACGCATTATTCTTATCAGTAGCAGTATCACCATGTTTTTTTTTTTAATGAGCCACAGATATCATGGCTTTCCTTCCAGAACACCCAAATTCCACGTGTAAATGGTTTGGTTCAAATTAACGTGTTGGCATCTTCTTTTAAGGTATGATTCATTGAGTGGTTTCTTTGAGGTAAGTCTTCTATTAAACATCTCTTCTGTTTTAAGATGAGGAGTATATTCGCTAATATACCAACTAATTTCATCAATTATAAATTTATTCTGAGCAGCAAAAGCATGAGCCAAACCAAAAAGCAATCTATTTTCATTATCATTCCTTTGCAGTTGAGATCAAATATTAAGTCCACACAGAATTTTATCATGATCACAAAATCCAAATAATACCTTCAAGAGGAAATGCCACAGTCAAACTATTACCTGTTTTTGTATCATCATTATACATTCCTTTTCTTTGACTAGATCCAGGGTTTGTTTGTTCCCGTTGCCATATCAGGAATAAAACCTTTGACAGACCCCTTTCACATTCTATCATGAAATGAATATAGTGTAAATTTAATAATTTCAGATTTAGCAGAGACATAATCAACCGCTTCAACTTCTTGTGTTCCAATATACAAACGAACACGATCAAACATTTTCCAGAAGAAATCATTTACGAGTGTAGCGTTTGTGTTATTCGCAGCCTGAGTGAATGTAAATTTACACAACAAGAAACTTTCGGCTGGATTCAAATAAGTTTGTTGATTATTTATTTCAAAACTTTTTGTTCTATTTGTTTTCCAGTCTGTTCCAGTGATGGCATTTACCTTGAAGTAGTCTTCTTTTTTAGTGGAGTTTGAGATGACAATGGTATCATCCAAATCATAGATACCATGAATTGCTTCCATACTTGTATTTATTTTGGAAAAAATGTTAAAACTTTTGAAACCCTGACCCAAGTATTTGAATTATTTTCTGTCGTTCTTGGGGAGACAACTGAGTTTTGCCTTTCTTTATTTCTTTCATTGCTTGCAATTTATGACATTCCTTTTGGGCATCTTTTATACTCTTCATCGCACCTGCTACATTTCCCACAGCAGAAGCAGATGGACCAATTAGGTCTTTATGTTTAAGAATAGTTGAACCTATATCCATTAGAGTATCAATTATCCCATCTTTTTTTCTAAATTGATGTCCTTCACCCCTTTGTCTCTTTGGTTTATAGTATCCTCTACCAAGATACATCCCTTCACCCTTGTCGTATGGGGAAAGGAACATCCCATCCCCTGTAATTATTTTATATTTTCCCAACTCGTGTTTCCTCACAATAACCGCCGTATTTATTTCTTGGAAAACTTCACGTAGGTGAATTCTGATGGATATAATTTCTTCATTAAAATAAATAATGCGATTATCTTGGTCGGTTATCCTAAAATTTACTCTGTATATGGTGTTTCCTGACACACTTAGACAAACCAGATTTTTGGGTTCCATATTGAATTTATAACCAATTGGTGATGGGTCATTTGAAAGAAAACCAACACCTGAACCAAGCCTACTTAAAGCATGAATAATGCGTTTCTCCTTCTCATTCTTCCTACTTTTACCAGATATATTGACCCTATAATTAAGAGAGTCCAGCAGATCAATCCTTATTTTTCATATTCAATGGTTTATCAAAATACTTTGATTCATCCCTCACAGTTGAACCTTGTCTTCCATCTTTTGTTAGAAGAAACATGAATCTCAGAGTTAGTTTAACAGGGGGTTGAGCAGAACTCAAGAACCTTAATTCATCATTAAATATCAATCCCTTTTCTTGAACAAGATGAAATATTGCTGGTTGTTCTGTTGGAATGAGTCCTGCTTTGGTTTTTGAATCCACTGAATATTCATTGTTTTGAAGAGCCTTCACAACATAATCATAGGGTTGATTAATCTCTTCCAGTTGTTAGAATTAATCCTTCATCATCATATTCTAATTCTCCTATATGCTATAAATCTTCCTCAGTCATTTGACTGAAATCTTTTAACATTTGAAGTTTTTTAGGAGTATATTCTATTGTGGGAACTGTGGAAGCATCTATAATTTTTTCTTGGGAAGTTTTAAAAAATGGTTAAAATTTTTTATCTTGTTTTCTTTCAAATGCTTCTTCACCCATTAGTTTCTGTCTGAGTTTCTTCTTTATGTCTTCCTGTTGTTTTTCAACTTTTGAAACCAACTCTTGATGTTCCTTAAATCTTCTTGCTCTTTCTTTCGCATCCATTTATTTATTGGAAAATATCATTCACTGAATTATAAAGGTCAACAGGGAAATTTTCCTTTTCTTCATCATGAAAGTAGATGTGTTCAAATAAATCCTTTTCTTTAAATATTTCATCAAATTCTTTATTGACATTAATAAGAGTTGTAATTTCTTCTTCGCTAATACTTGTATCTCTACTTTTCATAAGTTTGCATTGAGTTTCTTCATCAACATCAAAACCGAATGATAAAATCTTAACTCCATTACCACTCAGATGTTTATTAATTTGTCTCATTCCTTCTGGATTAGTTTCTAATATCCCAAGACCACCAGATTTTAGTTTCTTTAACTCACTCTTACAATGTGAATATTTTGTTGTACCAAGAGAAACCTCCTCAAATATATGGTGAATACAACGTACTGAGATGTTTGTAATCATGAATATAAATGTTATAAAAAACACCTTCAAACCAACAAACACACATTCAATCTTTTCAGACAAATATCTCCACTTGACCAAGAAACAAAACATTGTGATAATGATATTCTTTAAAAAAAATTTATAATAGACACCTTCAATCACGCAAACACAAGAAGAATGAAGAAAGGGAAGGTGCCACTAAATTCTCCATTGAAGACACTGATGAGGCATTTAAAAATAAGATTGTTTCACTTTCAAGACCCTGGACCATCATCAATCATTGAAGCTGTTGATATGGTTAAACAAAGTATTGAAACTATAATTAAAAACACATTCAGTGAAATGAAAACCTTTAAGTTTTATATGGGAGTAAAATAGAATATGGTAAGAGAAGGTGATGAAACTCCTCCCTTTATGAGGACAAACCCTCACTTTATCTCATCATTTCAAGATTTTGTAAGATGTGATGTTTACGGTGAACTCCAGAGACAAGAACAAGATGTGGATAACACTGTAGTAGGTCGTGGATTTGCTATTACAAAAATAATCTTTTGAGATATACACATCTTAAAATCAGATCCTTTTCAAGCTTCTTCTTATATCGATTTCCTAAAAGAGATAAAACTTAAGAAAGTGGTTGTCAATATTCAAAACAAAGATAAATGTTTTCTATGGCCTGTTCTTGCTCACTTACATCCTCCACAATGAAAACTTGAAAGGATTGAACATTATAAGAAATATGAGAATACATTAAATGTTAAAGATTTAAAGTTTCCAATGTCATTGAGAGATATTCCTAAATTTGAGAAAATGAATAATCTATCTGTTAATGTATATGGATGAATGGATACAAACAAAGTTCAGATATTAAAAATTTCAAACAACAATAAAAATGATGAAACACACATTGACCTTCTCTACTTTACTTCAAAGGAAAAATCACATTATGCTTTCATCAAAAATTTCTCAAGATTAACCAAATCACAACTATACAAGAAAAAATGTAAAATGTATCCTTGTAAGAGATGTCTCAACTCCTTTCATACAAAATAATGATTAAATCAACATTCAAAATATTGCAGTAATCATCAATCAACCATAATCAATTTACCAAAAGCAGCTTCAAACATATCATTCAAAGATTTTCACAAATCCATAAAACATCTGTTTGTGATATATGCTGATTTTGAAAGTATCCTTGAAAAGATAGATAGTTTCTCCAAATCCAAACAAATCATACACAAATAAATATCAAAAACATTCTCCTTGTGGTTTCTGTTATTATATCAAATCATCTTTTGGTGACGAATACAACAAGTTAGAACTTTATAGAGGAGAAGATGCCTCAGAGGAGTTTGTAAGACGATTGGAAAAAGACTGTATAAGACGAAGTGAAATAATGGTGAAAACCTATAAACCAATGTCATTAACAAAGGAAGAGAAAAAGCAATTTAGAAAGAACAGTATCTGTCATATTTGTGAGGAGAAAATTGAGGGAGAGGTCAAAGTTAGGGATCATTGTCATCTAACTGGAAAATATAGAGGTCCAGCTCATTCCCATTGTAATCTTAATTCCAAGCCCCCAAACTTTATTCCTGTCTTTCTTCACAACAACGCTCACTGTGACACACATCCATTGATAAATGAACTTTCAAAGACATCTGGAGATATTTCTGCCATTCCTAAAACAGATCAAAAGTACATCTCATTCACAAAAACAATTCATACATCCCCATAACCCATATCAGATTTCTTGACACATTCAAGTTTATGGCAAGTCCATTATCTAACTTAGCATCAAATATTAAAAACTTTCCAAATCTTAAATCACATTTCTCAAATCAAGAAGCGATTGATCTCTTATCACAAAAGGGAATATATCCATATGACAAAATGGATTCATTTGAGAGGTTCAAAGAAACACAACTTCCTTCAAAGGAAAGTTTATTTTGCAAGTTGAATAAAACTCATATTTCCGATAGAGATTATACACAAGCTAAAAAGGTTTGGGAGAAGTTTAATATAAAGAATCTTGGAGAATATCATGATTTGTATCTGAAAACTGATGTATTGTTATTGACTGCTGTGTATGAAACTTTTAGAACAGTCTGTCATAATAAAAATTCTTATGGATTAGACCCCACTCACTATTACACAGCCCCGGGTTTGGCTTGGAGTGCTATGTGAAAAATGACAAAACAGAATTTGGAATTAATCATTGATATAGATATGCTTTTAATGATAGAGAAGGCTAAAAGAGGAGGAATATCTCAAGTATGTTCCAAGAGATATGCTAAAGCAAATAACAAATATCTTCCTGATTATAATAAGAATGAGGACAACTCTTAACTGATGAATTATGATGCTAACAATTTGTATGGGTGGGCTATGTCTCAATCATAACCTTACGGAAAACTTAAATGGGTTAAAGAAAAACATTATGAAAAAGTTTTACAAGACATTGTTATCTCCTCTCAAAAATAATTGGATGAAGCTGAAGTTGAATATTATTTTGAGGTTGATTTAAAATATCCAGAAGAACTTCATAACAAATATAAAGACCTACCTTATGACCCTGATAAAGAAAGTCCAAGAAAAGAATGGTTATGTGATTACCAACAGTCATTTAATATAAAAGGTAAATCTACAGAAAAACTACTTACGACATTAAATGATAAAGAAAGTTGTTTTGCATCAAAGGAACTTGAGACAATATTTATCTGCTGGGTTGAGAGTGAGGAAAATTCATAGGATTTTGAAATTTAAACAAAGTCATTGGTTAAAGAAATATATTGATTTTAATACAAAAAGGAGAACAGAAGCAAAAACAGATTTTGAGAAGGACTTTCATAAATTAATGAATAATGCTGTATTTGGAAAGACTATGGAAAATGTTTGGAATCGACAAAACATAGGACTTGCTACATCTTGGAAACAGGCTTCAAAGTTAATTAATAGACCAAGTTTTGAATGAGCGGAGATGTTTTCAGAGAACTTTTGTGCTATTCATTTGAAAAAAGAGAGTATTGAAATGGATAAACCTATTTATATAGGAACATCAATTCTTGACTTGTCAAAGTCGTTAATGTATGACTATTACTATAATAATTTAAAATCAAAGTATAAGGATAATGTGTCATTGTTATATATGGATACAGATAATTTTATATTCGAAATTAAGACAAGTGATGTATATGAGGATATGATTGATAATATTGATACATATGATACAAGTAATTATAAGTCAGGTGATGTGTTGTTTTCATCAAAGAATAAAAAGGTTATTGGTAAGTTTAAAGATGAATTGGGTGGGAAGGTCATGAGTGAATTTATAGGATTGAGATCAAAGTCTTATGCTTTTATGTATATTGATAATAATAACATTGAAAGGTGTGATAAGCTAAAGGGAATAAAGAAAAATATAATCAAGGAAACAATCAACTTTAAACATTATTACAACTGTTTAACCTTAAAGAAGGAAGAGTACAGAAAAATGAATACAATAAGAAGTAATAAACATCAATTATATACAGAAGAGATAAATAAAAAAGCATTAGGAGCTTTTGATGATAAAATATATATTTTAGAGAACGGAATTAATTGTCTCCCTTATGGTTATGGTTATGGGAATTTTAACAGGCTCCCGCCATCTTTTTACTGATTTGTAAATGATAGAACCAAGCAATAAACAAACCAAAGAGTGGAGATGTAATCAGCCTTGGTATTTAAATGGAAAACATAAAGAATGTGAGAAATATCAAATAAGTATTATTGAAGAAATCACTGGGGTAAAAGTAGATAAAACAAATAAGACGATAAATTTAATTACAAATAAGTTGGAGGATGTAAATAAAAAAAATTAATATCCTTGAATGGAATGAAAACTTTGATGGTTATCAATTGAACAATGGAAAAACAATTTACGATAATCTCAAAATGATATGTGGCTCAGGAGGTCGTCAAATAAGAGCATGAAGAGAAGTTTATCACTTCATTTCTGCTCAACAAAGACATTTAAACCAAGAACCAAGTTCCAAGTTATTCTTTGTGAATATACTCAATGGAAATGAATGTTGTAAGAAAATTAAGTTATTCCCTAAAGTATAACATGGACAAATATTCGTTGGTTCGCTCTTTGAGTATAATGAAAATATGAAAGGGAAGAAGTACTTTAATTAGTAAGTCTCAATCCTTCAGTCTCAAATTTGCATTTGCTTGTATGGGAGGGGGAGGAAATGAGTCTCCCATTTTGAGCTTTGGACGCTTGGGTCAGAAAGTTTTTTTTTTTCCCCCTTTCCCCTCATTCATTTGAATGGGCATCCCAGAAACCCCATTTATCATCTACTCTTGTGATTATTGGCCATCGGGATCAAAAGCACCAAATTGCATACATTAAAGACCGAGTGTGTCGATGGATTTTCAAAGCAGATATTTAATTTGCGAACATACTGAAGGAGCCTCCCGAGCTGCCACCTTCCAGGCTGAATTTTCCAATTTAAAATAGTTTTCAAAACGCAGTTTAAGATAACACATAATCCGATTCAAAACCTTTGATTTTGTGTGCCAATAAGAACCTCCTCATTCCCAAAGGGGATGACACAATCAGTCATTTTGCTAACTTGCACAAACGCAAATATCGCTTATGTCAACTATCTTACATCTCGCTTTCTGTTCAGGGTATGGTTGGAGTGTTTCATTTTTCTTCCACAAATGATGTGTTATTTGGATTTGTGTTTTTCAGTTAACTATGCCCATGAAGAAGCTTCCTTCACAGACGTTCAACTAAAAATGTTGTGCCAAAAAGTGCTGACAGGATGGCTGAGCCAAGAGGTATGCACACTCCCCTCTAAGACATCGAGCCTGGTTTCAAATCTAGGCCCAGCTATAAACTGTCACCTTGGTGTTTCAGAGGCAGGGCGATACATCGATGTGTGCTGTCCCTCAGATGGACATTAAACTTGATGTTTGATCTGCCAGCATTAGTTGGTGGACGTTAAAGATCCCACGGTGTCCTTCGCAAAGAGTCAGCGATTTATTGCCAGGACCATGACTAAATTCCAAATTCCTCCTCTAACTTATAGGGGGCGTTGCATCAGCAGCACGGTTGCACCCACAGCCCATTATGCTATTTGCAGTCATTTACTGCATATGAAAGAAGTTATGCTTCACGTAATTGTCATTATTTTGTTTTGATGTATTAGAATTAGAGGATCTGAGTTACAAGGTACATCGTCTGATCCATGGATGCTACAAGAGTGGATAGTGAACCTTTGACAAGCTGAGATCATAACTTCCTGCACTTTACTTATTTGACTTCCACAATGTTTGAACAACAAATAAGATTTTAATAAACTATTTATGCTTTATTTCTGAGTCGAACTGATGCTTTATCATAAAAATTGGTCTTTTGCAGGATAAACGTGCATTGATTTGACGATGAATAAATGTGATGTTATTTTGGTTGCCATTTTATGGAAATTAGCCTTTAATTATCCGAGAAGAAAAACTGGTTAACTTTTGCTTTGCATTTTGCAGTGCCGTGTTGCTTTGTTTATCCGTTCAATTCACTCAAGTTTGGACTATGCCTGACTTCCGGTTGGACAGCGATCGATCAAGGACCCTTGGTTTTTGTGATATATGGGCAGAAAATGGCCTACCCTTTTAAAAAGGTACCTTGGGATCCACAATGTCAATCAGCAAACACGAACACGCCAGATAGCTGGCTACGCCCTTTCCAAAGGATGGGACATTAATTAATACAACCTGTGAAGCATGACCATAGGTTTATAATTTGTGATGGCAATCAGACTCAAACAAGACAGCTCATAGGTGAGTCCACCACTTATGAGCCCATGAATCATCATCATAATCATTTTACGGCCGTTTCCATGCTTGCATGTGTAAACCGTGGTTCACCTAATGGTTGCTTTCCAGGCTGCACGATTCCTTGCGAGCCTTCTTGTTAGGCCTTTAACGCCAAGATCGTCTCTGAGCAACACATCTGATGTTTTGCTCAGACAGCCTCAAGCTCTACTTCCATTCACATTTATACACTTCTTCACACAACTACCCGCTGACATCCTTTCCACATGTCCGAACCATCTCAACCTACCTCTACGCATAACCTCACTCATACTTTCTGTACCTCACCTATCTCTGAATTCCACATTCGATTTCCTATCCTTCAGCGTCACATCACACATCCACATCACCATTCTCATTTCATTTCGTTCAAACCTCCGTTCATCCTCCTTTTTGATCACCCATGTTTCACTGCCGTACATGATCACACTTCTAACACAAGCTGTATAAAGTTTTCCCTTTAATCGTTGAGAGGTCCCTTTCGATGTCAATAGGGGTAATAACTCCCTAAAACTTCCTCCAGCCACTTCTAATTCTTGCATTCACTGCTGCCTCCGCAGCACCACCTGCACCAATCATATCACCAAGGTAACAGAATTTATCTACACATTCCAGGGATATATCCCCAAAAAACTAACCTTTCCACTCTAACTGGAGTCACTTATTTACCTGCACAAACAGCACATTTGAAATCAGAAATCACCTGCAGTCTACTCCCGATGCCACTACACACCTTGTGCACCCAGCAGTCGCAGGATTTGCACAATATTGAATTGCTACCTCCACCTTTTTCTTTTTTTATTTAAACAGATAGCACAGGGCCACCTCCCTCCTTTTTCCCACACTTCCTTCTCCCGCACCACCAATCAGTACTTTTGTTACCTCCACCACCGAAGGAGAAGGAAGTTATGTTTTCACCCCTTTCTGTCTATTTGCTTGTTTGAGTGCAGGATATCTCAAAAAGTTGTGTACGGATTCAGATGAAATTTTGTGGACAAGTTGTGTGTATGACAAGGATGAACTGTTTAGATTTCGGTTTAAGATCTGGATCCGGATCCGGATACTATAATTATTTAAGTGGTTCTTCACCATTGAGAAATCGGGCCAAAAACTATAGTACTGTATGGCATGATATTTCAAAAATGTGTTGGGCTCGATATGTTTTCGTGGATCAGGCATTGCGTGGTGGAGGTACAAGCTCTACCGAGTGCACTTCTAATTTACCCTGTATTCACTTTCAGTCCTCTGGCATCCATACTGTATATTTACCCATTACCTCTTCCACAGTGTTGGCTATCAGCACGAGGTCATCAAAGTTTACAACTTCCAAATGCAATGCATAATAATAATATTTACAATTATAATATTAAGAACATGTAAATGGTATATTCCACTGAGTGATTAACAGAAGCTATGATTCATCACAAATACTCTCCAAGCACAGACATGTCTCTGGAAGCACAGTCTGGAATTCCTTACCTTGAAGACCTTGTGACGCTGACGAAGAATGCACTCTCTGTCTCGCCAGATCCAACCCGGTACCTTTGGGATGGCCTTGCAAATCACAAACCTCAGCAGTAGAAGAATGTGCTGTATGGTAAGATAATTTGTGAAAGAATCATGGCTCGGAAAGTTGCAGTCAAGGTTGTGTGTGGATTACAGACTGTCAAACAGGTGAATATTTCATTTTTATTTCTTTATCTTTATGGTGCTCTAAGGCTTATGGAGGGTTTGTACGTTATGTCACTTGCAGGTCAAAGACATTAGTATACAGCAGTGTCATTTTACATGAATGAAAAGGACATTATTATACAATTGACAAACTCGTATGGCATATGGGATTTAAACTAGGGTTCCCCGCATCACGAGTCACGAGTTCAGATGCAGAGCACGAGCAGGTCAACCTGTGGAGGTTTACCGATTACCTTTACCGGTGAACAAGTTCCAAATTTGAACATGAAAAACCAGATGTGAACAGACACTCCATACTGTTCTCTTACCTCGAGTATCACAGTCGTCATGACAACACCCTCAGACGATTTCAACCAGGAGCAAAGATCACGGAACTGCTCGATCCGACTAATCAAAGCGCAGTTTACTATGACCACCAAGATCCCCAAAACCTCAAGAGCTTCCTGGAAACAGTAATGAACATTACTCATTATTTGTAAAAAGGCAATGCCAAAATGATCAGTGGTTGATTGGTCAAAAAAATTAATGTTTGTTTGTTTGTTTTATTTAGTTTGAGAGGGAAGGGAGAATGGCGAATTGAGATTTGTGGAGTAAACTTAAGGCTGTATATAAAAAAAACCCAATAAAACTCTTACATGTTTTTTTGCATCAAGTACACTTGCAGGTCAAAGACATTATAAAGAAAGCTGAGGGAATAAAACTGGATAAAGAATAGCCAAAGAGGGTAAAGAAGATGAGAGGACAGTTTTAAGGTAAGAGTCTTTCAATCAGTGTTTAATAAATGGAATGGTCTCCTAGGAGGGGGTGGATAGGTTTAAATGGGATTTGGATGTGTACCGATATACAATGGAGATGGAGTGGTGTGGAGATATTGGTTTGTGTGGATGTTAGGTACCTGATGTGTGGACGGGTTACAATACTGCCGTTGGTTAGCACAGGCCTGATGGGCCGAATTGCCACCTCCTGCATCAAAGTTCCTTGCGTATCGCTGATATTTAAATAAGCGTCTTAATCATGGCTCTTCATTGAGGGTTTAATTTATTTTAAGGACTTGATTATGATGATATGTACCCACACACTTTACAAAGCATTGGTGCGGCCAAAGAATTATCTGGGTAAGTGTCATGCTGGTGGTTTGCCATTGCCTTCGCAGCAGTAAGTCAGGGCAGGGGATTGGAATTTGGCCATGGTGTCAGTGATAGCTCGCCTACTCTTTGTGAAGGACACGGAGGATCTTTAACGACCACCAAACGACGGCAGCGGACGGGATGACCAGTTTAACATCCATGCGAGGGATGCCACACACATTGATGAATCAAGCTTCCTGCGAAACACTAGGATGACAGTTTATAGCTGGGCCGAGGTTATTTATGAGATCCTCGTGGAGGATCTCAAAGTCTTACTCACGTTGTTGTTCTTCTGCTTCTTCTTGTGGACTTTTTTGTTTCACAGCCTGCAGTTTTCATCGAAACTTCCTGAAACTTGGCATATATATGTAAAAATACCCTGCGCAGACAGTAACCATCTTCAATTTTGAAAATTCCTCCTAGAAAAAAAAGTTTTGACGTCAAAATATCTCCGCTAATGGAAATCGCCTAAAAAATTATCTCCGAAACTAGGCAAGCTTTTTGAATTCTGTTTGCGGGAATCGAACAGGGCATTAGCAGAGATTAATTATCGCACATATGAATCATCACTATGACGTCATTCCTATTTCTTTGCCATATTTTGTTTCACAACCAAGAGTTTTCATCGGATCTTCGTGAAACTTGCCATGTATATGCAGAAAGCCCACGCGCAGGCAGTAACCATCTCCGATTTTGGAAATTATTCCAAAAAAAAAAAGTTGACGTCATAATATCGCCGCTAATGGAAATAGCCTATACCATTATCTCCGAAACTAGGCAAGCTGTTTGAATTTTGTTTGCAGGAATCAAGCCGGGCATTAGCACAGATAATAATTTATCACAAACCTGATACATCACAATGACGTCATATTCGTTTTTATGACGTCATCATGAAGAGGCAGAGGATCTTAACTCATTTGAGCTTGTTTTATTTTATTTTGTAAGCGGAATGAGGCTACAAGTAGCATCGTATGTTGGTAACTGTGCCCTTGATGTGATGCCCCCTGTAGGTTAGAGCAGGAATTTGTAATTTGTTTAGGGTGCCAGAGAAAGCTCGCCTACTGTTCGTGAAGAACACCGTGGGATCTTCAACGACCAACAACTCATGCCGACAGATTCAATGCTCAGTTGCATGTTGATCTGAGGGACGGAACACACATTGATGCCTCGCCCTGCCTGTGAAACCCCCGATGAGTTTATAGCTCGGTTGAGTATCAAACTCAGACTCGACAGCTCAGAGGTGAGCGTACATACCTCTCGGCTATCCTGTCAGCCTTTAGGGACTTGTTTAAGTATTTATATTTGGTTTGTGGAATTGTGGGCTTTTCTGTCTTTTTCATAGGTGGCCTTTTCATGCATATTCCAAGTTGCCTGGAGGGTATTAAGAGTCAACCATAATGTGTGGACTGGCATCATATGTAAATCAGACCAGTTGAGGCAGGCATATCATTCGTGAGTCAGCTGGGTTTTCACAGATAATCCCGGAAGAACATGATAATTATCCTGATACGAGATTAGTTTCCAGAATACCAACATCAAAACCTTACCACTGCTGCTTTCAATTGGTTTGATAGCCCACAACCTTGGGGATTGCCAGTCCTATGCTCACACTACTTAACGCCACATCAGTGCCCGTAATCGGGCAAGTTTGCCAGAACGTTCGGATGATGTCATACTTCACTTCTGTTGCTCTTTTCCTTTTTGTTCATTTGTATGCAGTACATGGCTGCAGGTTTGTATCAGTTATCACAGTGGTGCAGTTGTGCCAATGGTGCAGTGCCCCCTGTAGGTTAGAGCAGGGATTTGAAATTTGTTCATGGTGATGCTCATAGCTCGCCTCCTCTTCCCGAAAACTGCAACTTTCTTGTGATAAATTAATCAACCACACAAGCATTTACATAATACAATAATTCATTGATTTGTTTCAGCTACATTATCCTTTTTGGGATGGCCTTTGAAATAAGATGACATTTCGAATTGCCATTTTGGTGGGTTTTCATGAATGAAGGTTTGTTTCCTTACATGTACAACCATAAAGATAGCTCACAATGTAAACTTAGAATGGAGAAAAGAACCAATAATAATGGAAGAACCATATGTAAACTAGAACAGCACTCGGTAGAGTGCATACCTCCGCCAGGCTGAACAGTTTACGTTTTGTATGCCACTGATAAGCCGGATCTGCATCCGTACCTTCACCAAAATCTAATCCGCTGGTTCTTGTCACCTAACCAACTCGTCCACTGAGTTTCGTCTGAATCCGTCCATAACTTTTTGAAATATTGTGACATTATATCGTTTTTATGCCTGGTGTTGGTTTAATGGTTATGGTGGTGGACTTTGGGTCCTACGGTCCTGAGTTCAAATCCCGCTCAGCTGTTGAAATAACACCAGGTGGGGTTAACTCGGCCTGTCATCTTTCCAAGGTCGGCAAAATGAGTGCCAGCATGCTGGTATACTGTGTCGGAGTGGTGACCCTTCCAGGATTGTGCCCAATAGCCAAGGGGACTGCTTAAGCAGAACCAACGCTCTGCACAGAGTATGGTCCCAATCTCCTATATCATCTTTGGCCCCATCTCTCAATGGTGAATAATCACTGAAAAAGTCTCGTATCCAGATCTTCAACAAAACCGAATCAATTCAGCCGTGTCACCACCCAACCAGTCCAGGTTTCGTCTGAATCTGCCCATTACTTTTTGAGATATCCCGTTCACAGACAGGCAGACAGTCGTGAAAACACAACCTCCGTCCACCTTCGGTGGCGGCGGGAACAAGGAAGACAAAAATTAAGAATGGACTTCAGGATAGAAGAGAATCAACGGAGAACATTAGCTTAGACGGCAATCAAAATAGGACGGATTCCAACAGGGTGTTGCCAAGTACCACCATTCAAAAGGCGGCAGTATGCAATGATCACGTGTGCGTTTTCACAAGTTCAAATCAAAACCAGTCCCTGACAGTGATGCTTCTCTCTTAATAGCTTCATCAGCAGAACAAAAGTCAACATGAAACGTGGTCAAATAATAAAATGATATACATCCTGAGTTACAGCCAAACGATACCGTTAATGCAAAGGTGCTGAAAACATAACAACCCTTCCTGGCAAAGATAGAAATGAGCAAATGCAGGAATAAAAGTAAAAATAAGAAGTCAGAAAGCAATTAAAAACAAAGGAATAAAAAGATTTAAAAAAAGTGGAAGGAAGAGAGAAAAGGCCAGCAAAGATGAATGTGTTTTATCACCCCCTCTCACCCCTCAAATACAATTAGCATAACAAGTGGCTCAACATGCCTTGAGAATGTAAAAAGGTCAATTAGCACAAAATAAAGATACTGTTGTATTCACGAATGCATTACGAGAATGAATCCCTTGATGGAGTGGTGAAGGGTGGGGGGACCACTCGATCACCTGCCAGATGTTTTCATTGCTGTTATGCCGAGCAAACGGTCGTTGCAGCCAAGTGCACAGCTGGCGGGAAAGGGCAAATGTACTGGCAAGCCGCATGGGGACACAGCCCAGCACTGCCAAAGGACACGCAGGCAGGAAGAGTGCCACGTAGCCTAACTCTGCGAGCATGTCCAGGCGGCCTTGTGTGGTGCCCTGTGGAGATACGTAACTCGCATGGCTTGCAGGTTCATCATACACAGTCCAGAAATACATGGAAATGCAATGGTGATAAGGAAGCGATGAACGGAAGCAAAAGGTGGCCAATGAGGCCTGCTTTACCTCGTATATTGAAAGGCCGCTTTCGACCTCAGCTTGTAACAGCCCGGGCCACATTTTCTCTCCTGGGCTGGGCTCAAAACAATCGCCACCTCTCGCGGCAAGGTTAATCTCACTGGCCCTTGCCTTAACATCCCTTGCATCCAAAGAGCAATGTTTGGCTACCCAAGAAATGCCTGGAATGATGAATGAACTGGGCAATTGGGTAGAGGATGCGACAGCAGGTTCTTCGATGTAGCAGCCATTCGAGAGTTTTTCAAGTGGGGGACCGAGACCATTGGCTGTGGCAACAGCAACATTTGTCATCGATTGGTGCTGAGACTGGGATTGGGAGGGAAACTGGGTCTGGGACTTGGTTTTTGAATGGGCTTCAGGAAACACCAGGGGCTGGGACTCAGAAAGTGACCAAGGCTGGGACTCGGAAAGTATCAGTAGCTGGGACTCGGGATTTGACCGGGGCTGCGACTCGGGAAGTATCAGGAGCTGGGACTCGGGATTTGACTGGGGCTGCGACTCGGGAAGTATCAGGAGCTGGGACTCGGGGTTTGACCGGGGCTGGGACTCGGGGTTTGATCGGGGCCTGTTAAGAGGCCGAATCTGCATCCTTAAAAGCACATGCTCATGGAAGCAGGGAATTAAGACTTCACGGGTGAGATGGAGCAGCTGCTGAGTGAAAAGCACAGTGATGAGCAACTGATTTGGCAGAAAATGGGGGTTAAGGAGCGGCAGAGAAAGAAGAAGTGATGGTTAGGATTTTTCAAGACACAATGGTGGCAATATACAACCGTTCAATGAAAGCACAACAAAATTTCTCATCAAGCAATTCTGTAATGTTTCAGCACGCATGGTTCTAGCCAGGACCCTGGCGAGTGCCAGTCACCGAATTATGTCATTCAAAAAGCTTACAAAACGTTATCTTTACACTGGAAAAGAAATATATATATATATATATATATATATATATATATATATATATATATATATATATATATATATATATATATATATATATATATATATATATATATATATATATATATATATATATATATATCGCCAAATGTCATAATTATATGTTCCAAAAGTGACACCTTCCATGTAATTCAGAATTTATAATTAAGCAGTTGTAATTTTTATAAGATGGCGGATAAAACGTCTTCATTCACTCAAAGAAAATACTGCACAAGCATTGTAATAGATGGTAAAGGGTCATCTATTTATTACATACATCAAGGGGAGGTGATTGAATAAAAATTTACGATTGATAAAAAGGAGAGAGGATGATAGGAGAGAGAAATGAGAGAAAGAAAGTGTGGAGAGAAGGGAAAGAAGTTTGGGGGGGGATGTAGGAATAAGGGAAAAAAGGAAGAAGAAACAGCATGGATGCAGCACAAGGGGAGAGGGAATAAAGATTTCCACCGTACTCGGTAGACTGCATACCTCCGCCAGGCTGAACAGTTTATCTTTTGTATCACACTAATTGGTCAAGATGCATATCCGGTCTATTCGTCCTCGTCACACACCAAAGTCTAATTGGCTTGTCGTTGCCACCATTCCAACCCATCCACCAAGTTTTGTCATAATCCGTCCACAACTTTTTGGAATATCACGCTATATATCGTTTTTGGCACCATCTCTCAATGGTGAAGAATCAGTTGGGAAATTAAAAAAAAAAATTTTGTATCCGGATCCGGATATTCACCAAAACCAAATTAATTTGGCCTCGTCACACACCCACGTCCATCAAATTTCGTCCGAATCTGTCCACGACTTTTTAAGATATCCTGCTCACAGAAAGACAGACAGACAGGAGTGAAAACATAACCTCAGGCCACCTTCGGTGGCGGAGGTAACTTGAGTGAAGTCGATGGTGCGCCATCGCAAATCCCCACGCTTCCCACCGAAAGCAAAATTGAAAGATGACAAAAACTTCTGCCCGGAAAGACCCCCATAATCAAATGATGAGTTAAAAAAAATCTTCTGTTTTGACCACTGTGACCTCAAGACCCCACCTGGGACAGGAACTGGGGGTCAAAAAAAAAAGAAAGTCACATATTTCATGCGCCCCCCCAATGCTGATTGCATAAACAAAGTTTAATTTTAAAAAAATGTTTTAAAATGTGTCCATAATTTCATTTATTGGTATTTGACCTTTTGACCCCATTTGTGGAGACGGAAAACAGACTGACAGATGGAGCAGATTAAAATATCACCCACATTTTTTTTAAAGCATGGGGATAAAAAAAAAAAGATTTGACATCTAAGCCGTCCACAATGTTATGATTACATTTAATTATACATCCAGTTAAAGTGTGCGCAGTCATTTAAAGCAGTTAGTGCGTGCAAAGTTTGTGTACATCATAGTTGTTTTGTACAAGTCTGCGTCATATGTGGTGAGAATTGGCACGGGGTACGTTCAGTGCCCCCCCCCCCCATCTGCATAGTGATGGTACTGTTAACCGAGGGTTTATCTTGAATGCCGGAGGAGCTTTGAACTTTACTGAGGCATCATGGGAACATGCACCGAAACAAAACTTTTTTTTTTACCAATTCAATCTTAAAAGCGTAATGAACTTTGCAAAGAATAACAGATTGAAAATGTATTCAAAGTTGCCCAGCGTTCAGATTATCCCCAAATGAAGCAAGCTTAAGAGCTGGGCTGACCAGTGGTCGCCGTTGAAGCCAATCAGCTGTCATCTTACCTTGACCAAGAGAACCCAAAACACAGTGTAGCTGCATGCTCATTACCTCTACCACTGAAGGTGGATGGAGGTTATGATTTTACCCCTGTCTGTGTGTTTGTTTGTTTGTCTGTGAACACGATATCTCAAACTTGAGAAAGGACTCGGATGAATTTTTGAGGCTATGTTCGGTGTGTGACAAGTACAAATTGATTAGATTTTGGTGAAGATCCAGATACTAAAGTTTTTTTTTTTAAGTGATTCTTCACCGTGGAGAGATTGCGCCCAAAAAAACGATACCGAGCATGATATCTCAAAAGTTTGTGGACGGATGATGACAAGAACAAGCCAATTTAAACTTGGTATGTGATGAGAATGAATGGTCCGGATGCAAATCCAGCCTATCAGTGGGATACAAAACGTGTTATAAACTGTTCAGCCTGGCAGAGGAGGTACGTGCTCTACCGAGTGAAATTCTGGTTGCTGCTGCTTCTGAGTACTCCTCACTGAAAACTCGTCTTTCCTGCTGAGGATGTAAAGTTTGTTTTATTTATTTATTTCATCATTACAGCACAAAGTTAATGGTTTTCTTCATCTGCGAGCTCACAAGATAAAACAAGTTAACGTAACGACAATACGAGGAATACATGAAACTGCAGTGTTGTAGTTTAATTATGTTTACATGAATCATCATTGAAAGTGCTATGGAATAGCTTGAGGATAAAACAACAACAACTACAGAGTTCATAGAACACGATACCCCACGCAGTGTTACTCCAATGTTAATAAAATAATGATTTTAACGATTGTAAAACTGTTGTAAAACTTGTAAAATTGTAAAACCCTTATAAGGGTGCTGTTCGTGACTGTGTCTGGACTACTTCAATTACACTATAGTATCAGATTTTTTATTTTTTTTTTTACACTACACCTTTTAACCTTTATTTTAATTGAAGTACAGCACAGTACTACAAAAATGGAGGTTCTTGGAAGTATTGTGACAGACGATTTGTGTGCTCGTCTTCAAGTACATGAAAAAATTTAAATGAAATATAGATTGTAAAAGTCATACAAATTAATCAATTATGTCCAGGTACTGAGGTGTGTTCAGTTACCAAGCAGGTCGCTCGCGCTTGCCAAGTCAGCTGCTCCTCATTCAACGGCTTCGAATGGAGCGCTTGCTTGAATGCTGAAACCACTTGGTGAGCGCTCTCCGAGAAACTTGGTAACTGAACACACCCCTGCTAAACTGGAAGTTCTTGGAAGTATTATGAAGGCAATATGTGTTATATAGTGTTCAAATATATAATTAAATTTAAATTAAAAATTTTTTAAAGGTTATAAAAAAAAATGCATAAATAAGTAAAAATTATGTGTTTTACCACCATTTTCTGCAGCAGCCATTAAATCACCCATTCTAACATGTTACATTAGTTATTTGTGCCTGTTGTACGTGTCATTTATGACATCCTTACAAACAGTAAGTTTCCTGTTTGGAATGATTTTCCATTTTGTTTGACTGCCAGGCAAGCAGACAGAGTAAAAATATTATCTCACTCCCCTGCACATGTGCGGTCGAGATGAATTCTAAACCAAGGTACGTCAAAACAACAGACTTGCCTCCTCACTCATGTTCCGATTAGTGTTCAAAATATAACAATCGATTTAAATATTGTTACTCGATCACAAACTGAAAATGATAAACTTACAAGACAGACTGACTGACGGATAGACGGACATGAATTGCTTAACCCCACTTTTCGCCGTTAGGGTTGGAGCTGAATTACAATCAGATCATTTGCAGAAGATTTTGCCACTGCCCGTCACACTAAAGTTGGTGGTTTATATTTGCACAGAACGGCGCCGTGACAATTTCAGAGGAACATTGCACTTCATTGCACTTGATAACATCCCCGTGGAAGTCTATTTAAACGACGGCTTTCTGTGCAGGATAAAATGGCGGCGAAGGCAACATCATTATCTTATTAATTTGAGCACTCCATAAAAGTGACCCCATGAGGAATATTGTACTAAAAAGAGGGTTCCCTTTCATATTTTCCTGTTTCACACAAAATCATTACAAGCATCTGACATGACCGTCTCCTGTTTTATTGAAATACGAGCAAATTGCTTTGCTGATGGGGGGGGGGTATTAAAGAGGGGGGTTGAGAGAGGAGGGAGAGAGAGAGGAGAGAGGGAGAAGGCAGGAAAGAGGGGAAGCGAGGAAGGGTGTGGGTGTGTGTGTGTGTGTGTGTGTGTGTGTGTGTGTGTGTGTGTGTGTGTGTGTGTGTGTGTGTGTGTGTGTGTGTGTGTGTGTAGAGAGAGAGAGAGAGGGGTGTGGAGAGAGGTATGAAAAAACAAAAAACAAAAAACAAGAGAAAGAGGTGAGGGGTGGAGGTGGGGTTAGTAAAGAGAATGATATTTTATGCTTAATGAACGAACACACACAAACACAGTCAGAACAGCTGTACACACAACGACACAACAGAGTTTATAATGTAATCTGCTGGCACATCTGCAAAAACTTTGATGTCCCAGTTCCAGAAAATTTGTGGGAACATGAACCAAAAGCAATCATTGAAAACATGGAAGTACCACTCACGTACGACGTTATGATCCCGTCGAGTGTGAACATCGAAAACGAAGCATTGCTACCAGATATCATACTTATGTACAAAAACAAGAGAAGGCATTGCTTAATGGGGTGTTAATACCAACGAATGTGGACTAAACGATGAAGAAATCAAGAATATGACCAAACACCAAGACCTTAAGAATCCTTGAGTCGTATTGGATTCACCCTTTCCAATATGGCTGCCAAACTCACTGGAAAGAACTCAATGGAAGGTGCATATTTTTTTTACCCAAAAACCTATGAAAATCTTCTTCTCAAGAATGGCTGGACAGATCGAGGAGAAACTTTATACACATATCCGAGATGTTAACGGATATTTTCAATAGTTCACTGGAGTTAGGACAGGTACCGGGGGATTGGAGAGTAGTAAATGTAACACCATAATTTAAGAAAGGATCCAGAGAAGAATTGGGAAACTATAGACCTGTTAGTTTGACTTCAGTTGTGGGGAAGGTGTTGGAGACATTAATCAAGGACCATATGAGGAACCATTTAAACAAATACAAACTAATTAAAAGTAGTCAGCATTGGTTTACCAAAGGTAGTTTCTGTTTAACAAATCTTTTTGAGTTCTATGATATGAAGCAGTGTCTGATTGGGTGGATGAGGGAAAGACAGTGGACATAGTATATCTGGACTTTAAGAAGGCATTTGATAAGGTACCACATCGGAGGTTGTTAGCCAAAGTGAGGGCTTGTGGAGTGGCTGGTCAGGTCGCTAATTGGATTGCAAACTGGTTTTGTGGTAGGAAGCAAAGAGTGGCTGTGAGTGGGAGGATGTCTTGCTGGGAGGATGTAAGTCGTGGGGTACATCAGGGATCAGTAATCGAACCATTATTATTCATTATTTACATCAACGATTTAGATAATGGGGTAAAGAGTAAGATTTCCAAATTTGCAGATGACACAAAGCTTGGAGGTGAGATGGATAGCAGAGGGGGTGGTGATCAGATTCAGGAATGTATTGATACTTGCATAGACTGGACAAAAAATTGGCAGATGGAATTTAACCTGAGCAAGTGTAAGGTGTTGGGGATGAGAAAGAACAATGAAAATAGAGATTACAGGATGCAAGGGGTAATTTTGGAGCATGTCACACAGGAGAAGGATCTGGGGGTGGAAATATATATTGGAGGTAATCAGGCAGCACAATGGCAGGCAGCTAGAGGTAAAGCAAATCGGGTTTTAGGCTTTATTCAGAGTGGGATCATTTACAAACCAAAAGAGGTGGTGTTAACATTGTACAGGAATTTAGTGAGGGCCACATCTATAATATTGTGTGCAGTTCTGGTCACCACAATTCCGGAAGGACATAGATGCCAAAGAGAGGGTTCAGCGCAGGGTTACCAGATTGATTCCGGACTCAGCTATGAGGAGCAGCTGAAGGAGACAGGGCTTTGTACACAAGAAAGAAGGTGGTTATGAAGAGATATGATGGAGATGTTCAAGATAATGAAAGGTATCGATAAAATTAGAGCAGATTAATGATTCAACATAGTAGACAGCGATAGGACCAGGAGCCATAGCCTGAGAGTAAAGAGGAGAGTGAAGACGGTAGCAAGACATGGGACTTTCACTCAGAGAGTAGTTAATGCATGGAATGGCCTCCCTGGAAAGGTAGTGGTAGCAGAAAAAGTAGATTAGTTTAAATTAGAATTGGATAGGTACCTGGAAGTTATGGAGATAGAGGGGTATGGGGATGATAAGACTTTTAGGTAGTTTGAGCATTGATAAGTGATTGTGTACGGAGTGCTGTTGGTGGGGGTCTTGTCAAGGGGTGTTGTGTGCTTGATGTTGTGTGTTTTTAACCAAGCCTATGCCCCCTCCCCTGAGGGGAAGAAGAAAAGAAAATACAAAAAAATACTACAAAAACTACAAATAGATAGATTTAGAAATAAAAAATAAAAAATGTAATTTGCATTTTCTTCTTTGGATCTTGTGTTGATAAATTAGTATGGTATTCGTGCAGGCATTATGGGGAGAATGGCCTCCACCTGTGTCTGGTTTGCTTGTATTTCACGTGTTCCCCAAGCCTTGGGAATACCAGGATGTTCATGAATAATTGATGTCACTTGGTCTGGCAGCCATATTAGATTGAATGAAAATCTTTAAAAAAATTTATTTCTCTTGAACTGCTTCATCAATCGACGTGAAAGTTTAAAATTATGATCTCGTAAAGATGGGGAATATATGATTTAAATTTGAACCCGATTGGACACATGGTCTGAAAGGCAGAATTATTTAATTTTTTTTGAATAAGGCTCATTTGGCTGTACCTGGATGGATTTGAGGGCAGAGGAGTAGCAGCTGAAATGTGAATCATATCCAACTTCCTCCTGATGACTCCATCTTTGCTTTTAGCTTGCTCAAGTTCCTTCTGATGACTCCAATGCAGGACTGTAACCTATTTGGTCTTCCATTTGATTTGAATTGAATTTATTTTCATGCCATTATGAGTTCATTTGAATAATAATAAACGTCATGGGTCAAAGTCAGGTGTCCGTTCAAAACGGGGTTGCAACAAAGCAGGACGTCTTGGTACCTGGTCATCACTGCCAACAGTTGAAAAGTGGCAGTTATAATTATGTAACACACCAGTACATAAACACCACACAAAATAAGTTCTGGCAAGGGTCTTTAATGTCTGATTGCTCTTTTTCTTGTTAATTTCTGGATTAGGTTCTTTTTTTTTTTCCTCCGAATCGCTTTTGAAAATACCCTTCACTTTACACTATAATAAACTCTCTACATAATGAGAACCTGAGATATAGCTCTCTGGAGTTGGCATGGTCAGGCAAAAGCTCAAACATTCAATGACTTCTATCTCAGGAACCAAAAGTCCTGGGAAACTGCAACCCCTCCCAGGGAATGAAATGAAACCACAAAGTTTCAAGTATATTGGAGATTTCTTTGTCAGAGTATCACAAGTTGAAGAGTCAAGATTTGGTATGCAATGACCCATTTCCACAACCCGATGACAGATGCACGAAGTGGGGCAAGGTCTCGTTGGGCAAGGGTAAGGCCTCATAACCATAATAATGTTCCCATGTAAGTTCAAAAGTAACCAAAAAATGCATAAATATAATAGCTGACACAAGAAGTGAGGTCGGCTTCAAGAACTCACTGGTGGGCACCATATTGAGAAAGTTTTGTTTTTCTGGCTAGAATCCTGCGGTGCATAATCAAGGTACAAACCCAAGTTGTAAAAATTCACCTCTCTCAGTTTGTCAAGGTCTCCAAGATAGAAAGCGATGTAGAAGAGACAAAGATAGGAGTTGATGCAGCGGAACTAGGAGGAATTGAAAACCGCCATTAGATGCAGAACATTGTTTCTTACACTCGCATAAAACAACAAATGCATCATTTATATTGTTGTGATAATAAGCAACGGCATTACCATCTGACTGTATTTAAAAAAAAACAAAAGAGATTCTAGATATCTGTGTTCAAAGTTATGCAGGAACTCAAACCATAAGAAAAAAACCATTCAAAAGCCTCCCCTGGTGGCAACGATCAAATGATGGGCATATTTTTTTCAGACCGCCATTTGACCTTAACTCTCTACATTTAGGGATAGAGTGTAGATTAAGGAACTATGTCCCCATATACAATCTACACATAATACTCAACATCATGAAAATTGGAGGAAAATTATTCATTATGATAAAAAAGGTGCTTTTTGTTCATAAGGTAACAAGCCGAATAAAGTAGCTTGACACAAATCAATCAGATGCACAACTTCAGTGCAGGTCCACTATTATGATGCAAGAACATCTTGGAAGGTAAAGCTGTCTTTGAAATTCCACATTGGCAAAATTAAGCACTGAAAAAAAAAACACTTTTTTTTTTCAGACCGCCATTTCACCTTGACCTTTAAGCCTGGGGGGTTGGGGGGGGTGGATGATGTAAATTCAGGGTAAATGCACATTGATCTCGGCTATCTCGGGAGGGCAATACAATTTTGATCGGGCAAACCTAAGTCGAGTTATGGTGAAAAATGTTAAAATGTCTACAATTGGGTTATCACTTTAAAATAGGTCAAGGTCAAAAAAAATGTCAACCACACATACTTTGTACTCCCATTATTGTTGCAAAATTTCATTCAAAAAGTCCTGGTAAAATCCGAGATAGAACTCAGACATTGACAGAAGAAAAAAAAACCCAATGTCACCCACAGGGTGACCCATATCTTGCCAAAAGGTGACCACGTGTGACTTCTTTAAGGTCACACTGAGGTGAACAGAGCTGCTATCCACCAGGAGCGACTCCTTGAGGAATATCTGCCTACGAGAGATTCCGATGAGAATCGTTCTACAGAGTAACCATGAAAAATATGCGTTTGCCTCATAACGTCACCAAATGACGTCATAATGTCTCAAGCTTGACATATCTAGAAAGCACTCATCGAGGTGTTCAATTTGAGGTATTACACGATATGGTACCTAAGATTTCAAAATTTGACCTTGGGGTCAAAAACTTTGACCTCCAGCACTAACCATGAAGGTCAAGGCCAATCGCCACCAAAAATTAATCAGCTGAGCGACAGACAATGAACTATATTCCCATGAAGTTTGAAGACGATCCGATCAAAATTACTCAAAAAAATAAGGGTTTCGTCGACTCCCCTGATTTGCGACAAAGTGACCTTGACCTTTGACCTTGACCTTGAAAATTTTATGCGCTGAAAGGGATCTCTATAGGCCTCTGATATGCAAAGTTACAAAAATTTCCAATGATAACTGTGCTCTGCAGAGTGATCAATACGTGATGACAGACAAACAAACAAAAAAATAAAATAAAAAAAATAAGCAAACAAAAAAAAAAAAAACATACAAGCTGACTTACATATCTTGCAAAAACTTAGTTTTGGCAAGATAAAAAAAAACAACCTAAATCGTTGTTAGGTTGTTTTTACACAAAACCTGATCTGTTGTCAGGTCAGGTTAGATCTGTGACCTGCGACAGGTACCATGTAAACCTGTACTAACCTGTTCCATGGTCGGGTTGTTGGCGACTAAACCGTCTCCCCCACCAGGTTTTCTGGTGAGGAGGGTGTTTGGATATAGACACCCAGCAGGATTAAAAACAAAACCTGTCAAAGGGCGGAGGAGCTCCTTGTGAGCCAACGGCCATCCATATCTAGTGCCCAACTGTGTCTGCGGACGTCCTCCTGCAGTTGGGTTACTTTTTTATGAGGAGGTTGGTGGCAGGATTTGCACTCCGGCCACCGTAACACCCTTCATTCAGCAAAACACAAAAATGCAAAGAAATCTGAAAACCCACTCCGTGGGAGTATCTCCTGTGCAGCTTCCCTTCGCAGGGCAGCTCATCGGATAACGGGATTGGGGCAAAGCCTTCAGGACCCCCAATCTTTGATGATAGGAGGGAAACCATGGGGTAACATCCCTGGGTCAGATTGCGGGAGAGTGTTTCAGAGTGGTGCTGAGGTGTCGTCCACCAAACGGCGGTCTCCTTGGGTTAACCTGAGGTGGTCCCTTCGGGTGGGTGCCTGGAATGTCCTATTCCTAAGAGAGGATGATCATCTGTCTCTGTTATCATCTGAGCTCAAGCGTTTGGACATCGGGATTGCAGCTCTCTCTGAGGTTCGGAGACCGGATTGCGGTGAGATCATGGAGGGTGGTTACACCTACTATTGGTCTGGTCGCTCTGATGGTTACCATACTCAAGGAGTTTCTGTAGCTGAGTCCAATAGGCTGACCCCAATGATAATTGAGGTAACACCGGTCAACGAGCGTATTATGAGACTAAGGATTTGTCACTGCTTAGGTGTCATTTCCCTGGTCTCTGTTTATGCTCCGACTGAGGCGAGTGATCTCACCGTGAAGGACACATTCTACGCCACGCTCGAGTCTGTGGTTGATCAGTGCCCCAGACAAGATACACTTCTAGTCTTGGGGGATTTCAATGCATCGATTGGAACTGATAGGGATGGTTATGAGGTGTGTGTTGGTCCCCATGGGTCAGGAACTATGAACCAGAATGGCACTAAGTTCCTTGACTTTGCAAGAAGTCATGGACTTAGGGTGGCTGGTTCATGGTTTCAGCGCCCACAAGCTCATCGCTGGACTTGGTATTCCAACGCTGGCGGTGTGGCAAAGGAGATTGACCATGTCCTCATTGACGGTCGTTGGAGGATGATCCAGAACTGCAGGGTCGACTGGAGTGCTCAGTTCCTCAATACTGACCACAGGCTTGTTGTAGCAACTCTAAAGCTGCACCTTAAATCCTGGAGAATGGTACCATCCCAGCCTCGGCTGGATGTTGGCAAGCTCAGGGATGAGAGAGTAGCTAAGGAGTTTGCGAACAGGCTGAGTGGACACTTGGGGGGTCTGGGTGCTTTGGGGGGTCCTGAAGAGTTGTGGAGTGCCTTCAAGACCACCGTCCTTGATGTTGCCGGTGGATGTCTTGGAACTCACCGCAGGGCAAAGAACAATTTTGTCTCTCAAGGGACACTGGATACCATTGACCAGAGTCACAGGGCCAGGCTGAATGGCAGAGCTGAGCTGTTCAGGGAGCTGAGGCGTAAAACTGTGCGTGCACTGAGGGTGGACAAGGAGGCCTATGTGCGAGGAATCTGTGAGGGGGTGGAGCATCACCTGTGGACAGGTGATTCTCGTCCCGCTTACAGGGGAATTCGCGCATTGCGTTCATCCAAGCCCATCCCTCGGTGCACTGCAGTTTGAGCAGAGAGTGGTAGGCTCTTGACAGAAGAGTCTGAAGTGAAGGCCCGCTGGGCCAGTTACTTTGAGCGGTTGTACCAGGCTGATCCACCAGCTGTCGAGTTGGACGTCAAGGGTGTTACAATCCCTGTTGCTGACCCTCGAATCAACTGTGGTCCACCTTCGCTTGGGGAAACACGGGCTGCAGTGAACCGGTTGAAATGGGGCAACGCTCCAGGGATCTGTGGCATCCATGCTGAACTTCTCAAGGCTGGTGGAAATGCTGCACTCGTGTCATTGCATGCAGTTCTGTGCTCTGCCTGGAACACAGGCATCATCCCAACTGATTGGAAAAGGGGCCTTGTTGTTCTTCTCTGGAAAGGAAAGGGTGATCGCCAAGACTGCAACAACGACCGAGGGGTGACGCTGCTCTCAGTGCCGGGCAAGGTCTTTGCTCGGATAATTCTTGAAAGGGTTCGCCACCATCTGCTTGAGCACCAGCGTCCAGAGCAGTCAGGCTTTACACCAAAGAGGTCAACGATTGAACGTATCCTTGCTCTTCGTGTCCTCACCAAACGCAGATGAGAGTTTCGGCAGGGGCTGCTTGCAGCCTATGTTGATCTCTGTAAAGCGTTCAATTCAATGAATCGGGATGTCCTCGGGAGGATTCTTGGTCTTCGTGGGGTGCCACCAAAACTGATCGATCTGATGTCTGAACTCTACTCTGGTACTGAGAGTGCTGTGAAGTGTGGTGGTACCATATCTGACTTATTTCCAGTTGTTACTGGAGTTCGTCAGGGATGTGTACTGGCCCCCACACTTTTCAGCACTTGTATGGACTGGATGCGAGGGAGGATGTCGGAGAGATCAAGCTGTGGTGCATCGTTTGTGAATGTCAAGATCTCGGACCTTGATTTTGCAGATGATGCAGTCATCTTTGCGGAGACTTTAGATATCCTTTTGGGGGCCCTCGAGGTGCTGAATGAGGAGTCGGAGCCGCTGGGATTACGGGTTTCTTGGGTCAAAACTAAGATCCAGGCTTTTGGTGACATCTTGGATGCTGCTGTCCTGTCTGTGTCTGTTTGTGGTGAGGATGTTGAGGTCGTGGAGAGATTCACTTTCCTTGGCAGTGATATTCAAGTGTCTGCTGGCTGCGAGTCAGAGCTCAATAGACATCTGGGTCAGTCCTGGGGAGTCATGGATTCACTGGATCATGGGGTCTGGCGCTGCCGGTACCTGTGCGGGAGGACGAAAGTCCGAGTCTTCAGGTCCTTGGTACTTCCAGTCTTGCTCTATGGATGCGAGACTTGGACTCTGACCAAGGATCTGAGACGGAGACTTAATTCCTTTGGTACCACGTCTCTTCGGAGAATCCTTGGCTATCGCTGGTCAGATTTTGTGTCCAATGAGCGGTTGCTGAGAGAGACTCGGATGAGATTTGTTACCTGCATAGTCCTGAGCGTCAGTTGCGGCTGTATGGACATGTGGCTCGTTTTCCTGACCCTGATCCTGCTCACCAGATTCTCTCAGCGAGGGAGTCTCATGAGTGGAGGAGGCCAGTGGGCCGACCACATGCCTCGTGGTTGCAGCAGGTTGACCATCATCTCAAGGAGATGGGGATGGGCCTTGCATCTGCCTGGGGGATGGCCAGACAGAGGCCCCTGGAGTACCGGCGGAAAGTGGACGCAGCGACGCGCTGTTCTGGCACATGCTCCCATACCTGACCTGACCTAAATCGTGGTTTTGTACACCAAGGGGTCGAAGATACTCTGGAGTCCCATTTAAAACTGCGACACTAATTGCAGAAACAAATCCTCCAACAGGTATAAGCCTCCCCTATCAAATAGGGGGATGCTTATATAACTTATGTCGGTACGTAAAACCGATGTCATGTGATTTGCATTTGAACAATAAATTATTAATACTCACCAAAATGAGTTTGAAAATCAAACAGTTTTCAAATGTGCTTTGCAGCCTGTGGTTTTCTGGAAAAAAGAAGCAAAAATACTGTAGTTATCAAAAATACTCCAGATAATACCATTGTTATCTTTCAGAATAAGTGTGTGTGTGTGTGTGTGTGTGTGTGTGTGTGTGTGTGTGTGTGTGTGTGTGTGTGTGTGTGTGTGTGTGTGTGTGTGTGTGTGTGTGTGTGCACGCGCGTGCGTGCGTGTGCCCTCCTTAACTCCAAAACCATGAAACCTAGCGTCCCAAAACTTTGCATGCATATGACGGGAACTCCAAGGGCATTAATGAAAATTGAGTGTTTGGGTAGATTTAAACACCCATTTTGAAGATAATTAACAGCCTTATGAAATTAAAACAAAAAACAGGCTTTATCCTTGTTCAGCCCACTCTCCTTTGCAGTTGTCTTTACCGTCATTTGTTTTAACCTGCTCAAAAAAGCCTTGCCTTGGAACAAACCGAATAAGCCCCTGGTGTACATTTGAAGACTGAACAATGCATCTTCTATCATTATATCAAGGTACCAACCCATGCAGAGGAAACGAGGTAATGTATGTTTTGTTTGCAGCAATTGCGGCAGAAGAAAGGATATAATGAGATATTAAATAAAATCATTAAAAAAAAAAAACATTTGGTTTTCGCCTGACTTTTTAAGACTTGTAAACAAACTGATGGACATGTAATTCACAGATGTGAAAACATCAAAACCTCCGGCGACTTCGCCGGTAGAGGCATAAAAATAATTTAAGATTATTTTGGCACAGGAAGAGGCCATCTGGCCTATCATGCCTGCTCTATGTCCAAGCACACCCTTACACTCCCACCTGTTGCTGGTCATGCTCATATACAGGTGTTCCAAAAAAGACCTGGACAACTTTGGCTGTTAATATATTTAGTACCAAAATCATACAACGAGACTCTTTGTTTTATATGATACAGAAACTCATAAAGTTTTCTTTATTTTCAGGTCTGGTGGTTTATTGTAAAAGAAAATGGTGACTCCACAGGAGAAAGCTCATTGCATCAAATGGTTCAGAGACGCGATCCGACATGCGAGTTCAGCGTAATTTCCGTACAAGGTATGGAAGGAATCCACCATCTCAGACTAGTAGCAGCAAGTGGAACAAGAGGTTTAAGGAGACTGGAAGTTGTCAGAAACAGAAAAGTACTGGTCGACCAAGAACAAGTGCAGCGGACGTTGAACGAGTGCATGAATCATTTCAATAAAGTCCCAGAAAAATAAATTTGGCGAGTGTCCACAGAACTGGGACTACCAACCACCACTGTACCCAGGATTTTGCATAAAAGACTGAAGCTTTATGCCTACAAGGTGCAGATTCTGCAGGAACTCGAACCAAATGACGGATCCAATCACAAGACGTTTGCCTTGGAAATGCTCAGTCACATTGAGGATGATGAAGATCAACTGAAAAAGGTCATGTTCACAGACGAAGCTTGCTTTCATGTATCGAGGAATGTCAACTGGCACAATGTGAGGCTCTGGGGCTCTGAAAACCCCCACGTCGTCATTGAACACATTCTCGACAATCCAAAGGTCAATGAGTGGTGTGGCCTTCTCCATGACCGCTTGGTGGGTCCATTTTTCTTTGCAGACGATACAGTGACATCAACAATTTACATGAACATGTTTGAAAGATTCGCCTTCCCACAGATTGAAGACCTGCAACCCGATATCGTTTCTCAACAGGACGGCGTTTCCCCTCATTGGACCTTAGTCATTCGAGCTGTTCTGAATGAAAAATTTCCAGACCGCTGGATTGGCCGATAAAGACCAATGGCCTGGCACCCACGATCACCAGACATAACCCCACTTGATTTTTTTCTGTGGGGGTTTGTTAAAAGATGTTGGCGACAACACCAAGGTAGTAAACCTGCAGGATCTTCGGTCTCAGATCACAGCTGTATGCGCGATGGACGCAAACATGCTGAGCCAAGCATGGCAAGAACTCGTGTACCACCTCGATGTTCTGCACATGACAAACGGAGCTCACATTGAATTGTATTGATGGTGTGTTCAAAACTTTATGAGTTTCTGTATCATATAAACCAAATGTAATCGTTGTGTCACTTGTGGTTCGAAATATATTAACAACCAAAGTTGTCTGGGTCTTTTTGGAACACCATGTGTGGCTATTTCCAGGCAGAGACTGTGGCCAGAGTACTTTTTTGAATACATAACTTGGGATCTTTAACGTTCACAACATAAATGCAGGTGGCATACATAGCCAGCTTTACATGCTCACCTGAAGGATAGTTGGAAGTGCACCAGAAAGGCAATTTTAGTCAAATACAGCCCAATCAAGGAAGTAATCTAGACGGGAACGCAATGGCAAACACGCCAACTGCTGAGCTATCCTGCTTCCCGTAAATTAATAAGATTCATTCGTAATCAGTCAATAAGGCACGCAAGTACAATATCCAATAAACATCACCAGCACGTTTACATTCTCACATTCAATTTGATAATCACTGTGGAGTTAGGGGGTGGGGGTGGGGGGCTCTTAAATGAGGTTTCATTCAGCATTACGTGTGTTGTGATTACGACGTTTACTCTGTTCAGGCACAATCGTGCAACTTGCATTTACGTACATAGGTATATAGACGTACATAGGTATGTAGACGTAGTCCCTCTTACCGGTAAATATCTAACATCACCAGAGTGCTCTCTACAGGAAGTGATTATCGCACTAACAGTTAGCAAGGCTTTTTCTATTTAGTGCTCATCCTTCCATCGATGTATTCATGAGCTCAACAACACCCCAAGACACTGCCAATTAAAAATCACAAGTCACAAATCATGAGTCACAAATCACGAGTCGTACTACGTCATGCTGCGAGTGCCTTGTGATGAGAGCCTTTCTGTGCTCCTTTGGAGAAATGTTCCAGCAGTTTCATGCAATAAATAATATACGACACCGTTTCTGTCCACAAGAGGCCTTGTAAGGTGCACACGCGTTCAGATGCGACCTCAGCACATAAGCTTCCCATTTTGATCCAATAATGCAGGGAAATCAAGCACGGAGCAATCCTGGCATTTGAGCAGAATATTTCCCATAAAGCAATCCTTCCCGACTACCATCTAGCTCTGCTTCGAGATGGCTTATGGAACTGAAACTCTGCACCAAGTGATTACTCTGTTGTCCCAGGGTAGTCATACCAAGGTCAGTGAGGCAGTGGGCAACATAAATGCTTGCTGTATTGAACACAGGAATGCTGAGTGCTAAGAGCACATCAGGCATCACCATCAGAAGGCTGGGCACACCTTCCAAGCTCTTCAAGTAGTCCTGTAAAGGAAGCACAGGATCAACGTATTATCCTGCTGGTGCTATCATTAATAATTTAAGGTCTTGCATCATTTCTTTTTTTATGCCTGATGTTGGCTTAATGGTTAAGGTGGCGGGCTTGGGATCCTCAGATCCCGAGTTCAAATCCCACTTGGGTGTTGAATTAATACCAGGTGGGGTTGACTCTGCCTGTCATCCTTCTGAGGTCGGCAAAATGAGTGCCATGCTGTGTCGGAGTGATGACCTATCCCAGATTGTGCCCAATAGCCAATGAGACTGCTGAGGCAGCACCAAATGTTCTGCACAGAGTATGGTCCTAAAGGATAGATGGATTTTTTTTTTTTGTGACCATGGGTCAGGAAGATATCATTATTAGTATTATACCTTGTAGTTATTAAAGAGGTATCGATATGAATAAATCTTGAATGATATTCATATCCTCTTTAATACCACCACACATCAATGGTTCTTCTTTATTTATTAGAGAATGAAAGAATGAATTTTCAAAACAAAATGCATGGTTTATCGAACTTCAACACAAATCAGATCATGAACCATGCTTTATACAGAGCGTCGGCGCTGCCGAAGCAGTTTCTATGGCTAGGGTTACATTCCTTGATGGGTTGCTGATCAAAATCAAGTCAAGGCAGGGAACTTGGAATTGGCCAGGATGCCGGAAATAGCTCGCCTACTCTTTGCCAAGGACGGCGTGGGATCTTTAACGTCCCGATCCATACATTAATCCGATTAACAACTAATCCCGACAGACGGGACACACAGTCCATCCGAGGGACGGCTCACACACATTGAGGAATCACGCTGCCTGTGGAAAAAAAAATAGGATGACAGTTTATAGCTGGGTCAGGATTCAAACCCAGGCTAGAGAGCTTCGAGGCGAGTGTGCGTACCTCTCTGCCATCCTGTCAGCCCTCAAGAAATGCATAGAAATAACTTGGTCGTAAACACATTTAAAACACTGGAAAGTTACTGCTCTGTGTGCATAATTTTAATGAAAGGATAAATGATGTTGAAGAAATTGGATTACTTGGCTTTGGATAAACTAGTACATGCCCGTATGTGCAAAAAAACAAAAAACAAAAAACAAACAAAAAAAAAACTTTCAAACCACGTGCCAGAAACAACAACTACACAGGCCATTCCTTCGCTCTTGCGTGCCCGTACGTGCAAAAAAAAAATATTTTTTCAAAAAACCACACAGGCCGTTCCTTCGCTCTCGTAAACGACGACTGGATTGGGGCATTGTGTTTATCTATAAATGCGCATAAGAAATCGAGAAATTATTAGAATACAGTAAGTCATCACTATCCGGAAGTCCGTACGTTGTAACCCGTAATGGGGAACGTGGCTGAGGATCTCTTCCCCAACGGCCACGCCTACGCGTTCTGTCATTGGTTTGGTAAATAAATGGCCATAACTTGGGAAGCACTTGTCCGATTAACATCAAACCTTGAAAAGGCACATCCTCGGGTCCCCAGCAATATAGCTGGCAAGTTTAAATTAGATCGGACCAGTGGTTGTCGAGAAACAGCAGTCACACACACACACACACACACACACACACACACACACACACACACACACACACACACACACACACACACACACACACACACACACACACCTGGAATTATAGATAGATAAATAATTCTTGGAAACGTTTTTGTTTTCCCCGACATACTTGGAGCATCAAGCAGAAAAGGGTTGTGAACAACGCGAGGCCAAGGCAGGCGAGGCATGCAAAAAGGCTGAGGAGGAAACACCAGGCCTGGGGAGATAGGTCAAGGCCACGCCAAATCCCCAAATCTCGCTGGATTTTGCCCTGCAACAGTACAGGTCAAAGGTGAAAACATTTTCCCAAAACCAACTCAGAAGGTAGCCCTGCCCTTTGATAGGCTGTATTACACTGTCACTGTCGGAGATGAAGGTGTTGTGTTGTGCAATAACAGAGGGTGTTGCATCATGAAGCATGCCATGCTTTGAAATGAGCATGTGGTTTCAGATTGCTGGTGTAAAACCTAACATTGCACTGAATCTTGTAACAAGACATGATTGCTTAGTGGAAAGTTGCTTTGTGGAAACCTTACGTCTCACTGTCACTATCGTTATCATCGTTATCAGTGTCAAGAGTCAGAACTAACAGCAAAACATCGTCTTGAGACTAAGACCAACCCAGTACTCCCGACGTGGCTCCTCCGGGATCTCAACAGGTGTTTCGGGCAATCCCCATGAGTAGAGGAGTTCTGCTTGATGTCGACACCAGGCCTCAGCAAGCAGCGAACACCACAATGGACTCAGGAGTGAGAGGAGCAAAGTGCCGAGGGTCTGTGGAATAAGGTAGTGTCGGACTTCATGAACGACTGTGAGATCAACTACATTAACTCTTACAAAAACAGCTAATCCACAATAACTAGTCTAGCATCTCACCTCTTGGCCAAACACCCACACCACAAGACCGAAGCTGGTGGGGTACACCAGGGCGGACGTACAGATACCAATCCAGGCGAAGTACAGCGCTACTTCTTCACCAAAATAGCCATAAATTTCATCTGCATCAAAACACACGCACTGAAATGTTTGTGTGTACACAATTGGACGTGAAAGGCGTGTGATGTCACTAACGCATTCCAGCCAATCATGGACAAAATACAGCTGACCCCTCTAAAAAAAGTGAAATTCAACGAAATTGTGGCATGAATCTATACCCTTGCCGAAAGTTGTTTCTTCGAATGATCTAAAGACCATAAGATATTTTTTCTCAAATAAGGAAAAATTTGAGTTCCTGCCTGAGCCTTGATATCTGTGTGAAAACATCTTGTTGCCAAGTTAATCATACCAAGAGGCTGCTGCCAGGACCAATGCCATAACCACATATCTCTCAGCTTCTCGAGCACTGGCCACTCGTGCAAAGGGAATATCTGGGAAATGACCCCTCTTTGCACCAGCTCTGGCACTGTGGGGGTTGGGCAAGCATGCATAATTCCCATCAGATGAACAATCCGGAAGGTCCGATTCAAGAAATTAAACTAAGCACAGGAAGAACAACGGACAAAAGGAAAGAACATCAACAAGAAAGAAACGTAGCTGGAAAGGACGTCACAAAGTTTGAAGAGGAATTCCATATCTATGTCGGAATGCGTCGAGCAGAACTACATTAGCCTGGTTCGACCAGTCTCTTACCGAGCGGCTGACCTTCTTGAAATGACATGTCAAGAAGTTTGTCACCAGAGTTGGCTCGCAGGTTGTTGAGCCAGTAAGCAATGATGCTTTGGCGATCCTGGGAGGGTTCAACCCACAAGCAAGCAAAACAAGAGTACATAGCTATTTTCAAACAGCGTCTACGGCAGATAGACAAGCTCGTACGTATAACCACGAGCAGGACAAGGACACACTAAGATGCTGTACTTTTACTTGAATTATGAGGAGAATAATACTGTGGCCTGCAGGGGCAGGGTATGGTGCGGGGAGCGTGGTGGAGGTGTGGAGGAGTGGTTTTGGAGTGATCACGTGCCTGCACGGGATACAGGAGGTCGCGCCGCCTGAGGCGTGGTTGTAGCCGTTGTGGTCTGTGGAGCCTGTAGGTCGTGTGGCTGTAGAGTGCATCGAGTACGTAATAAAGTGGAGTTACGGGCAACGTACGCTCGCACTCTCGCTCGTGGCAATAAAGCAGGGTTGTACTATCCCCTCGCTCGTGTCTGCCTTGGAGCACCTCTACCACAACACTACATTTGGCGACGAGTCTGTTCGGATCGGCGTGTGCAGAGTGGTTGGGTTATTGGATCGCGGCAGCGAGTAACTCAGCGCATCTCACGCGGTTCGAGGTCTACACCGGGCGAGGGTCCCGGAGGAGCGCATCGCGAGGAGCGCATCGAGTTTCGCGCGCCGCATGCACAGGCTTCGGGGCCAGGCATCTCGCAGTCACGGCCGGCTCAAGCATGGCAGAAGGTCGGGGCACGGCGCACGGACGCGTGCCCGTCTTCATCGGAGACGACTTCGAATTGTTTTCTGAACAGTTGGGCTGCTATTTCCACGCGAATGATGTGGACGATGAAAGCAAGCGCAAATCGATCTTGCTTGCCTCGCTATCAACGGAGAATTATCGGCTACTGAGTGATTTGGTGGCGCCGGATAAGCCCGGTGATGACGGTCTGTCGTTTCAGGACATTGTAGAGAAGATGAAGGCACACATGTCGCCGGAGAAGTCATTGCAGCTCGCTCGATACCAGTTCGATCACCTCGCAAAGGGTGCGGAGGAGCGCGTTGCAGATTTCGTGGCACGGGTGAAGCATTCGGCCGTGGCTTGCAGGTTTACGGCGGAGGAGCGTCCAGTGCGACTCAGAGATCGTTTTATTTCGGGGCTGTAAGATGCGAAGATGGTGGCGGCCATTCTGCGGATGCGAAGTGTCGACGTTACATTCGACTCAGCGGTCGGGACTGCTTCAGCTGTCGAGCAGACGCTCACGGATGTCTGCGCCATCGCCGGCCAGGACGTGATGGGTAGTTCCGGTTGCGGCATGTCGGCTGACCCCGGGGTCCACGCGATGACCCAGGTGCCCCAGGGCGCACGCGCGTCGGGCAGTGCGAGCCGTGGGCGCGCGCCGCTGCACGGCCGCACAGGGAGCGAGATGGACTTCCAGGGGTGCTGGGGGTGTGGTGGTCCGCACCTGTGACGGGTGTGCCCGTATAAGAACACTGTGGTGTGTTTGCATTGTCACAAGGTGGGACATTTGAAGCGTGTGTGTCGGATGGCGGGGGCCGCCGTTAAGGTCTTGGATGGCGAGGTGCAGGACGACCCCAGCGACCTGGGGAGCGGCCTGCAGCCAGGGCATAGCGATCCCGGCGGCCCGGAGCAGGAGATGCAACCAATGTTGAGTCTGTTTTCGATTGGTCCGGAGGTGACAAGACCAATTACAGTGGAGGTCGAGGTGAATGGCGAGCCGATCGTATAGCAAGTTGACACCGGGGCCGCAGTGTCTGTCATGGGCGAGCGGGCGGCTCGTGGTCTTCGCGGTGTTCACCTGGTCAAGACGACCTTGTCGCTGTGCACGTACACCGGCGAAGCGATTGCACCGCTTGCGGTGGCAGACGTCTCGGTGGTCTACCGGGGTCGAAGCGCCCTACTCTCGGTGTTTGTGGTACGAGGGGAGGGGCCCGTCCTTTTGGGCCGGGACTGGTTGGCGCACCTCGGGCTGGATCTCCAGTTCGTACCTCCAGGTGCTCTGGTGCCTCCTTCGAGATCCGAGGGGGATGTTCTGGTGGCAGGAGCCGCAACGATGCAACGGGAGCGGCCGTTCATGGCTTCCTGCGACGATGATGTACGGTTCTGGAGCAATGGGAGCCATGCCAGCCGCGAGGAGCTCTCGCGCTTCGGCTGCGCTCATGATACAATGCGCGCCCGTGTCGTTCAGGCGATTTCAGCGGGGAATTGGAGCGAGCCAGTCGCGTTCAAGAAGTTCGCGGATCGCGACCGTCGACGACAAGCAGGTCATCGCTACGTCGTGACGACAACCGAGAGACGGACACATGATGTGATTCATGGGTTGCTGTTCGTTGCGTATTTGATTTTCATTGCTCGAGTGATGCAGTTTAGCGTTGTTAAAATAAATGCCGACAGTTCGTGTGTGAGAATATGTTTGGCTGGGATCAATCGATGGGATGTTCGATATGACCGATGTGATATGAAGGCCTTGGGTCTCCAGCTGCGAGGGCAGTCCACGGGTCTTTCCCTGTCATGTGTGGGGATTATATTGGGAGAACGCGCTGTACGAAAAGGGGAGTTTGCATCTGCGCAGATGATGTTCTTGTTGCTTTATGGCATGACTGGATGTGATCTGTGGTTTTGTATGGGATTGCTGGGATTGCAGCCGACTAATTGCCAGTTCGACTCGCGTGTGGGTCTCAGAGATCGACTCAGAGCCGGGGCTGGTTCACTGTTCAGCGTTACCCCCACCCCTGGTTTTGGCAAGGTCAGACGTGCCTGGCGCCCTGGGGCGCAACTCTTTGTTCTCGCCAAAGCCGTTCGGACATGCATTGGGATCTCGGCTGATTGTAATGCGTGGGTTTGTTATCGGGTTGATGGTGCGCCCAGCCGACGGCGCTGTTTAACGTCACTGCCGAAGGTCAGACGGGTTTGGCGCCGGGCGGTACGAACCTCTGTACTCGCCAAGGTCGGCTGCGCTGGCACCGCGGGGCTTCCAGACAACGAGCTTCCGGGCTCGGAATGTTTATCTGATTCGGGTCTGTCTGGGGGAGATGTGCCGCCTTGTCGGCCGGGGGCGTTTGATGGTGCCGGGGGAGGTTTGCTCGGGAGGTCGTCGCGAGCTCGCCGGAGGGCGTGTAAGCATGAGCCGCCTGGGGGCGCTTCTGCTGCGTAGTGATGCTGTGCTTCCCGCCTTGCTTCTCGATATCTGTAACGCGGTCAGGGTTTTTGTGGGTTCGTCGTGCAACTCAGTCTTCGGAACCTGTCCATTGCAGTTCAACTCGCTCGCATCGACACGTTATATGGTGTGATGTGCCTGTGCTTTTGGGTTATTATCGTTTTTTGTGCCTCTCTGCTTTTATATCATGGTATTCTGTGCCGATTATGCTTATTATTATGATGGTCATTTTATAATCATGATTTTAGGAGGGAGGAGTGTGGTGTAGTGGCCTGCGGGGGGCAGGGTATGGTGCGGGGAGCGTGGTGGAGGTGTGGAGGAGTGGTTTTGGAGTGATCACGTGCCTGCACGGGATATAGGAGGTCGCGCCGCCTGAGGCGTGGTTGTAGCCGTTGTGGTCTGTGGAGCCTGTAGGTCATGTGGCTGTAGAGTGCATCGAGTACGTAATAAAGTGGAGTTACGGGCAACGTACGCTCGCACTCTCGCTCGTGACAATAAAGCAGGGTTGTGCTATCCCCTCGCTCATGTCTGCCTTGGAGCACCTCTACCACGACACTACAAATACGATCGACAAGTCAACACAGTGAATGGGATTTTAACCGGGGATTCCCGCATCAAGAGCAATGTGCTAGAGCACCAGACGGGTCAACCGAAAAACATGTATTCTGTTCACATGGAATTTTAACATTAAAAGAGCAATTGGTTTTGATAAATAATCTGTCTAAATTTGATTCAGATAACACCCAGGGGACAAGTCCAAAGCAAGCAGACAAGTTATATCGTCTATCTCTATGTATATCTCTCTCTCGGATTGCAATATTACTGATCCCAGCATCAAAACGATGATATCGATAGCACCATGCTTAACCTATCTATCGATAGGCTCAACGATACCACCGTCGACACCTGCAACCTCCACCAGGCCACACCACACACAATAAAAACACATTATGGATGACTGTGTGGTCCTGCCTCCACATAGGCAAGAGCACAACATTTTCGATGCGAGGGATCTCCGGGTCGCTTCCAGGAGATCGATCGGCTATCTCCGTGCCACGGGTCTGTTCGAGCATAACTGAGCGGGGTTAATCAACAACAATAACGTATCTCGGACTGACCATCATATATCACAAATAACTCTTTTTATCCGTATCAACATATCATGTCCAGTTCGGTCACCCGAGAAGATAAGAACGACTGTGGATCCTTATCTCCCTCAAATATGAAGCTTTCGTCAAGGGTGAATGGTCGAAAGCCTCCTCCAAATTCTGGCCGAACGCGCTTTTGTAGGCCCATTGCTTCAGCTCCAGCAAGAAAACTAAATACAACAAAAACAACAACCACAACAACACAGACACTGAGATAAGGACTTCATGCATTTGAAGTAAGGTGAATGCACACATATTAACAGAGAGAAAGAGCTAACTGATATATGCACAAAGCTTCATACTTGTGATTCAAGGCAGTGAGATAGAGGCCGTAGGAATAGGTGCCACCATGTTGACGAAATTGTGCAATGATTTCCGGCACGCCGACACGCAACTTGTTTAGCAGCCACAACAACACAGGGTCTTCAGTAGACCCTGAAAGACGTATGGTTCAGTTTGTTGTGCAGAACGCATAATTAACCAAACTACTTTGGAAAAAAAAAAAAATTCAAAAGGGAATTAAATAATGCAAGAACCAAGAGGAATTGGCGTAAAGATGAGAAAGCTGGCGAGCTTTACCGTTCAGGGAGATGAGAACATCGCAATCATCCGTGGGAACGGTTATCATCCAGGAACGAGTCCGAACCAATGACGAAGCCAGTTTCCTCCCGAAAAGTCGGTCTGCGAAAACGGCGCAAACATGTTGGGCATGGCAACAATGGTCTTCGGAAATGCAGGACCAACAACACTCAGGTTTTAATACCACACCAATTATTAATCATTTTGTGACATCAATATGTCTATGGATGTCATTGCAACTTCTCATTGATTTTAATCCATCTGGGAATGAATCTCATCTGTGATTCCCTTTAGGTATCTATAGGATTTGGAGGTCACAGTGATGTCTGTATCCCTTGTTATTCACACGACCGTCTTTTGGTACCTAAAGATGTACAAGACCCTTTGTGAATTAAAATTCAGGGTAGAAAGTTCCATTTTTGTGCAATTTGAAGCCATCTATATTCTATATATTACATACACATTTGGGGGTGAGAGGGGAAGCAAGGCTGGACCAATGCGTACATAATCAAGAGTTGTGTTGGGTAGGTTGTAAATCTCACTGTATTTACGTATGCAGGGTGCAATTTGGAATACAGTCGGGGGGGGGGGGTAAAATTGACAGACATCATGGTTTTTTTGTTGTTGTTATTTCTGACTTTTACAACGAACAAGCGAAACATAACAATCGTGACATAAAGCTGAAAAGTCACATCACAATTCAAATATATACATCGCGAATACATTTCTCACACAGAAAAAAATAATCTTGGAACTATTTAAGCTCTACAAGTACAGATTCAAAACGTATTACCATTTAAATCAAGATTTGACATGATAATCATGGATGGATGATATCGATATATATATATATATATATATATATATATATATATATATATATATATATATATATATATATATATATATATATATATATATATATATATAATATATATATTGTTACGGATTTCAGAAACCAGTCTGATGAATGCATCCACACATCCAGGTCCTCAGACAGTTATTTCCTTCAATGCATGTCCAGATTAGCCCCATCCCCATGTCTAATGGGATCTTAAATGTGATGCGTTGAGAAGGGTAAAGGACAGATCCCCTCTCTTCTGGGAAGCTTTTTTTCTTTATGACAGACATGTTCACACACATTTCTTTCGCGAGCTCCGACGCCCGCCTTTTTTGAGAGTGCACGGGTCGTCATGGTAACCGTGCCCCAGTGAGGCGGGGTGAGCTTGGGGCGGACGGCACCCCGCGGAGACGGCCTGGAGAAATAAAAACGAGCGAGAGAAAGCGTGAGGGACGTTCTGTGAGGAGAGACGTTCTGAGATGTAAAAAAAACGAGCGAAAGAGGGACGTTCTGTGAGGAGAGGCGTTCTACGAGGAGAGACGTTCTGAGATGTAAAAAAAAAACGAGCGAAAGAGGTACGTTCTGTGAGGAGAAAAAGTCCAGAGAGGAAAAAGCAAAGGGCGAGAGAAGCGACCAAGAAACAGGTGTCTCACCAGCGCCGAAGCGACAATTCGCCCTTCCAGTGCTTCGGCAAGTGAGCGTGTGGTGCGCGTGTGGGTGTGGGAAGCGCCGCCATCAAGTGAGGCTCAGGTCGATCACCAACAACACCAGGGTCTAAACCCGCGACGGACGATCTCGGTGCCCTCCAGACGTCGACTGGCGTTCAAGGCTGCCCCGCGTTCAAGAGGGTGCACGGCAAAGCTGGATGCAGGTGACGGATGTGACACACACGCATTTTCAGGACGTTTTCGCTTCACAGACGACTTTCTGGTGAGCAAGACGATTCTCCCCCCCCTCCCCCTAATGATCTGCGGGGTACCCTTGTCTGTGTTTATATGCAAGTCAACCCCCGATAAGCATAGATCTGCTCTTTGTGTCTTTCCTGGCATATTGATTGATTTTCCTTCGAAATTCATTCTTTATTTACCTCAGAAAATAAAAAGTTCTTTTGATTTATTTATTTTATTATTAATAAATTATTTGTCGATTTCCAACCTGTCCGTGTTTGTCCTTTCCTTCTATTGGTCTCGCATTGTCCGAACCGAGATAGACTGGGAAGTAATTACCACAGATTTGACCAAAAAAATCGTCGGCACGCACCAGCGGTTAAAACGCTCGTTAAAACGTTCAGCCGCCCTAATTAAAATCTAATCAGATAATATTGGTGCTTTGCCGAGGGGCGCTCCCGCTCAGGTAACCACGTGACCTCAAGTTAAACGGAATAATTAGACAGCGGACACTGGAACTTGTGGTTGACTGGGTGGCGTTGGGTTTAAAACAACACACCGTACCACAACGTTAATTGTGAGCGGTGGCCCCAGGTCCGGCTCTATCGAGGACAACCGGCGATTAATGCCCCTGAGTGACAAGCTGGTGTCTTGGTACCCGTGGCCGCAACAATACATATATATAAAGCTCTTTCTAACCACTGACTCACTGACTGATATTAAACATCGGTACCTTCCGAGTGACGAAGAAGAAAAATATACAGAATGGTCGGAAAATATCCGTAAATGAAAATATAAATAAATGAAAAATAAATAAATTAAAATAAATAAATGAAAAATCAAATGCAGTTGAGTAACCTGAGACAATGAATGGGGAAGCATGGTTCGTATGCTTACACAATCTGTAAGCACACCCCTCATATATATATATATATATATATTTTTTTTTTTTTACGTCGGATCGAAATACAGCAACGTAGTCGATTTTCGTTGGTTAATTTACTGCGCTTCGTCACGTGCAGTTTTGCGAGATGATAATAATGGATACAAGTGGAATCCCATCCGATGCACGTGATACGCTCTGACAGCATAATGCGGACCCAGTGAAACTGCATTTATTAAAATTTAATTTATTGCATTTATTACATTTATTAAATTGCATTTATTAAATTAAATTGCATCCCCATTGCATTTATTAAAACCATGTCCACCACGATCTGCTGCTGTTGATCTTGCACTGTGTGTGAGGTTAGAACAAGCTTTTTAAAATCAGTTCGAGCTCAACAAGGATGCAGCGTACGTTTATCATTTTTCAAATGTCAGGCGTTAAATTAAATTTGATCTTTTGATGGGGGGCTGGGGAGGGGTGGGGTGTCGGGAGGGAGGGGAAGAATCACAAAATCAAACACAATTCCAAGGATATAATCAATTAATTATTTAATAAAACAGAGCCAGGGAAAAAAATGAGGAAACCCGACGTTTTTGAGGCTCACCACAACCCCCACAAACTAACGGGCCCGAGCCTAGAACTACTGCAATCTATATACTTACCTCGGACGGGATAATAACGCGACTCTTCCTGCTGCTCCCGTCAGGTGCCAGACTGCCAGCGATAGCTCGCCGACTCTCTTTGAGAAGGATACCGTGTGATCTTTAACCTCCATCAATTAATTCCGGCAGCCGGGACGTATGACGTTAAACCGAGTCGTCCCGGTCGACGAGCATTCATTGGTGTCGGTTAAAAACACACAAATTCGTCTTAATCACGTTGAGGAGGGGAGTTATCCACGACTCCTTGAACCAACTACCAACTGCTGCTACCTTCACCCAAACGTCATGCACGATTAGCCGATTCACGCGAAGATATAAACCACGTCTGTGTGGTTCAGCGCATTAAGCGGTGTATGGTTGAAACCCTCTCGTAACGCTGCGCGCTAAGCGTCACAGCGCGAGTCCGTTTAAACCCACAGTTATCGATTGGGGACCGACTTCGGGAGAATCGCGAACACCGATTGAAAAATCCCACGTTCCCAAAATGAAGAATGACGGGAACACGCGGACGGATTGGTAATTGGTTGGAAAGAATGAATGACGGAATGAAGCAGAATGAAAGGTCACAGGGACGGAATGAGTGCGCATCCTTTCTTTTTTTTTACCCACCCAGCACGTCCTTGTTGCTGCAGGGGGGCGAATGTGTCGACGGGATTGATGACGATGTGCAATGTTCATCCGCTCCTCCCGAATCTTCACCGGTTCCGACGGGTTGCCGCGCTCCCGCGCTCGTTCGCGGCATCCTGACCTCTCCTCCTCTTCTTCTTCTTATTCTTCACGAGAGAGCGCTGGTCACTCCGCCGGCAGCAGGGCTCCAGCACGGAGCTGTTCACAACGCAACCTTCTTATCAGCAATTACACGTTCCTTACGCTTTTCGGCCTGCAGGAGAGAGAATTATTATTATCTTGTAATTCCTGTAACAATTACTTGATAAAACAATTACAGTATTTATAAACGCGCCATCGAAGATGCCACCCGCTTGCGACATCATTGGAAGCGCGCGCGTTTTAAATTAAAAGCGCGGGACTTGAGCCTCACGTTCTCACATCAATACCAACATCCAGTACAGACTGGCATTAAACACGCGAGGGACTCCCCGTGGAGAATGTTTTATTGATAACTCTGACGTCATAGGTCACATGGTACGGCAGCCATATTGGATTGAAGGAAGAAAAAAAAACAAAAACATTGCGACATCTTTTTCTCTGAAACGCGCAGGGCTCACACGGTCCACTCCCATCACCAACCCCCCTTCTGGTGAAACTACCTAAAAGTAGGATCACTGCTCACCTTCACTCAATTGTTCCTATTTTTTTTACCCCCCCCCCCCACCAATGGAGTATAGAACCAATTTCCACACTCTCTTTAATCTCATTCTTCCCTCCAAGTCTTCAAGACAACGAAGCTGTTCAGCAGCATTTCAGATTGTGTCCAATACAAAAACCATGATCTTTTCCACCTTCATTAACCTCACCCAAATCCATCTTTTTAATTCTCCAGTTTTCCCCTCACAGTTTCCTTCTGTGTCCATCTTGTGCACCCCATGAACCCTCCTGTCCCCCATTCCTCTCCACACCCATTGTTGTCCAAAGTCTCTCTCTATCTTCATCCTCGTCTGACAATGGAAGTAAAGGTAAGTCCTGTGTGATAATTGGTTATGTCGGTGATGCAGTTTTAAAGGGCTCATGGCACGGCTGTCGGGTAAATTGTCCTGTGGTGCCATGCATAGTCGGTGTAGTCAGTGATAGTTGTTTTTTTTTTTTTTCTTTTCCTGAAAGGATTTTATAAATGTAATTTATTGGTGAGGATAGTGAAACGGATCTCCGTCGGTAGCAGAAGCGATACTTGTAGTTAAAATTTATATACAGCGTTTTCAACCTGTATGCTTTTGAAATGTAATATAACCCCTAAACAACAACAACAACAACAACAACAACAACCAGCAGCATCGAGCGCGCGCTGCACGTGCTCACGGGGGATGTTTTGCAGGAGCATCGGTCGGCAACGCTGGATCTCAATCCCTCCCGTCCCTTTGAGGGCTCACGGGGGAGGTTGCGGCGATCGGGGCGGCACGCTTTTCGCGCTCTCCTCGGCGCCGGGCCGCTCGGGTGTGGCCGTTATTCGGGTGTCGGGACCCCAGGCCGCGGAGACTTTGCGGGGTCTCACCGGGACTTTCGAACTCCCACCTGCCCGGAGTGCTCGCCTCAGACGGCTACGCGAGCCGACTTCAGGAGAGACGCTGGACCGTGGTCTTGTCCTCTGGTTCCCGGGTGGGTCAAATTACAAACAGTTTAAAACAAAAACGAGCTCAAATGAGCTAAGATCCTCGTCCTCTTAATGATGACGTCATAAAAACGAATATGACGTCATTGTGATGTATCAAGTTTACGATAAATTATCTGTGCTAATGCCCGGCTTGATTCCCGCAAACAAAATTCAAACAGCTTGCCTCGTTTCGGAGATAATGGTATAGGTGATTTCCATTAGCGGCGATATTATGACGTCAACTTTTTTTTTCGAGGAAGAATTTCCAAAATCGGAGATGGTTACTGCCTGCGCGTGGGCTTTCTGCATATACATGGCAAGTTTCACGAAGATCCGATGAAAACTCTGGGTTGTGAAACAAAAAATGTCAAAAAATAGGAATGACGTCATAAAAATTGATATGACGTCATAGTGATATATCATATGTGCGGTAATTCATCTCTGCTAATGCCCTGTTCGATTCCCGCAAACAGAATTCAAAAAAGTTGCGCAGGGTATTTTTACATATATACGCCAAGTTTCAGGAAGTTTCGATGAAAACTGCAGGCTGTGAAACAAAAAAGTCCACAAGAACAACAACGTGAGTTAGATTTCGAGATCCTCCACGAGGATCTAAAAATAAATAATTGTACTTCACAACAGTCGTGCAGTGTGTCTGTCGGTTCCCCCAACTAAATGTATACCCGGGGAAGCTGTCAGAACCCATAGTGGTTGATACTTTATCAACGTTTCCTTTACATGATGATGATAATGTTAACTTTTGGAGGTGTTGTGGAAAGGTGGGGAACTCAAACTATGTTGTTTGGGCTCTCAAGGCAGGTGCATCAAACACTTGGAGTTTGACAAACGATTAAACTCTTAAAATCTCTGTAAACCATGTTGTCTTTAATAATATTAATAACGATAATCATAATTTTTAAAACGAGAAAGGAGCTAAAAATGCAAAGGCCGTCCGTGTCCGCTTTGTACTTGAACTAAACTTGATGAAAATTAAAAAATTAAAAAACAAAAACTCATGGCCTGGACAGACGCACTGGAGCTCAAAAGGTAAATAAATAAACACAGACGTGGTTACAAAACCGCGACGTCTCGCGCTGCTTGGCTGCGGACGGGCGGGTAAGTTATAAAACCTATTTCTACTCGCTAAGTGTTTTGAGCTGGTATTGACAGAATACTACTGAGATGTATCAGTAATTTATGGTAATGCATGCATACATGGGTGCAGCGGGGGCGTGGTTAAGCAGAGTCATGTGACCCACCCATGCTCCTATGCTGTGTTGTGCCCGTGTCGGGATTAAACCTGTTCCCACTTCAGAGCCTTCGTCCCTGTCGATCGAGTACATTACAGCAGCGACAAGGATGTCTTTGTCCATTGGCATATTGCAAGAATACGCAGTGGGGGGTGATTGGGAAGACTATACTGATCGTCTATAGCAGTACTTCGTGGCAAACAAAATGGACACCGATGAGGACCTGAAAGGCGGCGAGCTGTATTGTTGTGGGCCGGGGGTCAGTGGCGAGGAACGGCCGCCAGGTGGACCAGTAGCGCCGTCTCCCACCGAACACCCGGAATTGCAAAACACGGTTTGTGGCTCGAATGGAGTCTCTGACACAGTGAATGGATGGATGCAGAAAAAAAACAACAATGCATGGGGCTGCACAATGCAGTCCTTGTGAAGTGGCTACCTGCAGGGCAGTCTCTGCAAATGCACTGGAAGATGGTCCTGGTGCACATGGTGAGATGGTGACATGGGGGTCATGCAAGACAAGGGCGAGAAGGCATGGGGTCAAGGCAAAGGCAGGCAAGGCAAATGCAGACCAGCAAATACAGCACAACAGGCCGGCATTTGAAGCTGGCCGGCCTCTGGTCTGGTCCGTGAGGTTCTGGTGGGAGTGCGGTGTTGCCAGCCACTCCAAAAACGGGCTCAGACCTACCCTACTGTCTCCTGTCCAACATCATGCCTGTCTCTTTAAACTATCGGTTCTAGAACCCATGATTCCCGTTGCCTGTGTTGGTGTTCCTTATAAATTTGGGCCTGGCCCTAAAATTTTCTCTCGTGCCCTTGCATAATTTCGTGGCTGGGCAGCGTGGCTCACTTGGCAGGGACTTCCGTCTGCCAAACTCAAACTACGGCACCCCCGGGCAGCGGAGGCTGTCTCTGAGCCTACCTGCTCCCTATGAACGTGGGGAGTGCCCTTCTTGGCTACTCCCCCGTATATGCCCACACGGCATCTCGGTGCTACGGGTACCGTTTCCGAAGGGCCACCCGTGCCCAGTACACTATCCTGGTCCCTTGGACCCATGGCCTACTCTGACCGACTAGTCCGGTGCCCGGGGTGCCCTCTACTCTATACGCTCATTTCAACAGCCACGCTTCCAGCCGGTCAATGAACTCTTGCACCCCTCCAAAAGGTATCGTGCCTTCGTACATCACCAACAACAGAACGACCTCCTTTTCGAAAATTTAACTAACCCACCAGGGGTGCAAATTAACGGTCGCCAATGGCGCCTAACTTTTGTGCTGGGCGGGTACATGATACTGCCTTACCTGCCCGGCTGGTGAATCACTGGTGATTCCTGTTATTTTGTACTAGCTTCTCTACTAGTTTTCTCAACTAGAACTAATGCTTTTGTCCACAGAAATCCATAGAAATCACCGGTAATTCTGCGGTGGCCATTTTGTCTGTTTTCATCTCGTTCCAAATCACGCGTGATTGCGCGAGATTTGACGGTTTGGCGCGGTTTGGACGCATTTTCTCATGCCCAGGTTGGTTAAATGAGTGAATTTGGGTGAATGAGTGAGTTTCATGAGTGAGGTTAGGTGAATAAGTGAGTTTGATGAGGCTTTTGGGTTAATGAGTGAGTTAGATGAATGAGTGAGTTTGATGAGTGAGGTTGGGTGAATGAGTGAGTTTGATGGGTGAGGTTAGGTGGATGAGTGAATTTATATGTGATGTTCGGTGGACGAGTAGTACCCCCACCATTGTCCATCACCCACAACCCCCCCCCCTCCACCCCATCGTCCATCACCCACAACCCCCCCATCGTCCATCAGCTACAACCACCCCATTACCCACAAAAATTCCCCCCACCAGCACTAATCACAACCCCCTGCCCCCCATCACCCACACAAAAAGGTCCCCCCCCCATCACCCACAACCTCCTCCTCCCTGCATCATCCCCGCATCCCCACCCCACTCCTCAAACTCACTCATCCATCCATCCAACTCACTCATCCACCCAACCTCCTCCATAAAACTCACTCATTCTGCAAACCTCCTCCATTAAACTCACTCATACAACCAACCTCACTCATCAAACTCACTCATCCAACCAACCTCATCCATCAAACTCACTCATCCAACCAACCTCACTCATCAAACTCACTCATCCAACCAACCTCACTCATCAAACTCACTCATGTGAGTATATTAAAAGTGTTTGATATCAAATTTGTGACTTTTGTCTTTATTTTATTGGGCCAGTAGAAATTCTGCTGGGCCGGTAACTTTTTCTAGTCACCGGCCCTGCTGGCCGGTGGATAAACATGTTAATTTGCACCCCTGCCCACTAACTAACATTACACTGACCCCGGGTTCCTTTGGGTGGGATTCACTCCTCCCCCCAATCAGTCATTCGCACCATGCATTCCACATTCACTCCATTCACACATTCAGGCCCGCTGACCCATGTTCACTCATTTTACACATTTTTTAAAATTCACTCTCATCACTCAACACTGCCATTCTGTGAACTAAATTCCCCTAACTACATCATGCTCACCATCATCCCTTACTCTAATGCACGTTCCTTTTAACTCTACGTAGCGAATCTATGTCCCCCACTACACATTCCATGTCGGTCCAAGTCTCCCATCCCATTTCTCATTCTAAACTAAATTCCCACTAACTATTCCACGGGCCCCATGAGGAACTGTTCCTGCCCCATGAGGCCGGTCTAGCTACGCTAACCCCATCCCACTAACTAGTGCTCCTATGCCCAATCGACGATGTCTACCACATCCTGGCCGGGGCTGTGTACTTGGAGCGAGGCCTTTTTTTTTATACATTTTTTTTTTGCACCGCCAGGGTGGCGGTCTGCGACTCGCTCATTCGTTCCTTCTGTCGGACGATACCTGGGGCCTTGTCGTCGCCCTGCGCATCGCAACAAGCGCTCGCCTTCGAGGGGTCCGCCATGCGAGCCAACGCGCGCTGCTCGCCCGTAACTCGCGCCGCGAGGTCCCAGTGATGTCCAAGATGACTGGCAAAGATAAAAACACCCCTATACATTCATTGGGGTCATGCTGATCCTATGTAGCTGAATGTAATAAGCCCAGAACTGGAGTAGGAGTAGCACGACAAACCTACACCGGTCCGTGAATTGTAGTCAGAAATCTTTTGCATGTTCTCATAATAAAGGTTTGTTGAAAAATTTATGACAAAGAGCCTGGTGTTGGCGCCGTGGTTAGGGCAGCGGCTTGGGATCCAAAAGGTCCTGAGTTCAAGCCCCGTTGGGCCGCTGAATTAATACACCAGGGGGTTGACTCAGCCTGTCATCCTTCCGAGGTCGGCGAAATGAGTACCAGTATACTGGGCCGGTGTATACCCCGGTTAAAATAGGTGTACCATATCCCTGTGTCGTAAGAGGCGACCAGGGTTGCGTCAGGAAGGGCATCCGGCGTAAAACATGTGCCAAATCACTATGCGGATCATACGGATGATCTGCTGTGGCGACCCCTAACTGGAGCAGCCGAAAGAGGAAGAAGGAGAAGAAAAATTTATGACAAAAGCTCGTATGGTAAAAACGTTATGGCCAGGACGGACACACTGAAGTTCAAATGGTAAGTAAATATAGAAACACTGAAGAGATTAGAGAAAAAAACCCAAACCCGGCCGTCTCACACAGCACAGTGGCGGACAGGCTAATAAGGCCTATTTCGACTCGCTGTGTCATTGTCCTTTTACATGTTGATCCAATGATTTATTGGTCTAATATTCTTATTAGGATTTGATGACAAAACCTCAAATGCTTGTGCCCAGGGATGTTCCGTTAGTAAACATCTTGCTCACAGCTCTTCAACTGGCTTCCTTGATTCAAAGCGTTCAAACACTCCAATGAACAGAGTGGGCAGCACTGCTAAACAACACGGCGGTCTCCATGTCAACAATGCTATTGTGGTACTCCAGCAAATACTGTCCAGGCCGTCGTTTTTAGTTTTACTCGTGACAACTTCCCCAAATACTTGATTGTGTTAGCAGCGGCTCCAGAGTTCGAGAAAGAGACATAATGAAATGAGAAGTCACAAGGAGGAGCCCTGCGACCAAGTTTATCTATGGACCTACTATGGCGCATTTTGGGGCGAGGGCGGAGGGGTTTTTCCTGTTTGTCGATTTTATAGAATTGAGTTGAGAAGTAGAAGCAACAGTAAAAATATGAAATGCATATTTTAATATTGTCCTCTGTGATGACAATCATTTTGAATTTGACTACGGCGGCTATTTTTGCTAACACGCAGCGGTGTTCCGTTGGCAAGCGATTCGCTGACCACTCACCATGCACCTCTCTTAGTCGCTTGCTCCACTTACCAAGCAGCTTGCAAAGCGGTTGATATGGAACGGCTGCCTTGGCAAGTGATGGCAAGCCGCTTGCTTATGGAACACGGCCCTTTCACGCACACACACCCACACACCACTGCGTAGGGTGGACGGGCTAATAATATTATAATCACTTTTCTTACAGGTCCTCACAGTTTCACAGGCGAGGACTCGTGTGAGTTCCATGTTCATGGTGGCTCCGCAGTTATCCGTGGAGTCCTTGAAGCCCTAGGTATTCTGACCTGGTACTTGCACCATCACCCCCATCCCTTTTATTTCACTGACGCTTCCGTCGTCGTGTCCGCATTTCCATGTAACATCATTTCACTTTGGTTCGTTGGGAACTGACTGCTTGGGGCACAGTTTTGTTTCCATCTCTAAAACAGTACCTGAAGGAACTCCATTTCTTCCTGAGTTCTAAATGACTCGTAACTTTGAGGGTTTTTCTTCTCGATTACCTTTGATTTAATTTGTGGTGTGTTTTTTGGGGTTTTTTTGAAAGGCTCCCTACCTGGCCTGCGTCCCGCTGAACCGGGCGCATTTGCACGCCGTGCCTTCTTCCATGGAAAGCTGGATCTGACTGCCATAGAAGGCCTCGGTGACCTCGTACAGGCTGAGACGGCCTCCCAACGTCGGCAAGCCCTCCGTCAGCTTGATGGAGAACTGGGAAAGTTGTACAATGCCTGGAGAGAGCGATTGGCTAAGGTTGGGATTAATGAATAGATTAATTAATCGATAGAAGAGGGCCGTTAATCATGAATTATGAGGATGGAGATGGGGGTGAGGTGGTTGATGATAATTAAAATGAAGAGGTGCAAGTTATTGCTTTCCTCTTCATTATCATCACCAGTGTTGAGACTTATGAAGAGTTTACTACTTGTATCAAATGGAAAACTGGAAGAATACACGTTTCAAGCTGGTATTGAAGGAATACGACACTTTGGTTGTGGATTTCCCAGTAAACTACCGGACTCGGTGGTGTCATGGTTAGAGATCCCATTCCGAGTCTGGGAGGTCGGTGGTTTGAACCACCGACCTCCCAAGATGGTACTTGCTCTTTCCTTGCCTGACTTGCTTGTTCAGTATATAAAAGGATAAGATCACGAACAACCCCCACAGAATTGCTAACTGTTTTCAGTGTTTGGCTCATGTGGAAGCTTACATCGACTTCAATGAAGATGACAACATAGAGGACAACGTTTTGGATGAAGGTGAGTTTTAATCGACTTGTTTTTCATTATTAATATTTTTATTATTATTATTATTATTTATTATTACTTATTTGTATTGCATGAGGGTCATGTTGCTCCATGTACATGAGGAAATGTCAGACATTTTGTGACATTGATGACAGTGTTATCTGCCTCTGTCACAAGATTATAGCAACCAGTCATTGGAACCCTACAGATCGGTCACTGCGATGCAAGAATGACTGTGAGTAAACAAAAACATTTGGCTTCTTTTTTTTTCATACAAAATTGACTTGTGGAAAAGCTAGAACACAGAACGGATCAGGACGCAACATTATAAAACGGAACAGCAGAAGGAGAAGGGGGAAATACCTACAACAGGGCTGAGGGAGAAAACATATGGACATGGACAAACAAGGGATGCAGGCAATGATGAGGGGCAGGGGAGAACACCTTGCAGACGGATAGGTGCATTCGGACTTTTGTCCTGGACAGGTACCGACAGCGCCACACTCCATGATCCAGTTAATCCATGACTCCCCAGGCCCGACCCAGACATCTCTCGACCTGTGGCTCACAACATGCATAGATATGAATATCACTAACAAGATACATGAAGCTCTCCGTAAACTCAACATCCTCACCTCAAAACAGGAACAGACATCCAAGATATCACTGAAAGCCTGGATCTTAGTTTTGACCCAGGAAACCCATAATCCCAGTGGCTCTGCCTCCTCATTCAGTGCCTTGAAGGCCCCCATGAGGATATCCTGTGTCTCCGTAAAGTTGACTGAATCATTGGCGAAATCAAGGTCAGAGATCTTGACATTCCCAAACGATGCACCACAGCTTGATCTCTCTGACATTCTCCCTCTAATCCAGTCCATGCAAGTGCTGAAAAGTGTGGGGGCTAGTACACACCCCTGATGAACTCCAGTAACAATTGGAAATAAGTCTGAGATGGAACCACGACACCTTGCAGCACTCTCAGTACCAGAGTGCAGTTCAGAAATCAGATTGATCAGTTTTGGTGGCACTCCACAAAGCCCAATAATCCTCTAGACGGCATCCCGATTCACTGAATCAAATGTTTTGGGGAGATCAACAAAGGCTTGCAAGCAGCCCCTGCCGAAATTCTCATCTGCGTTTGTTGAGGACCCGAAGAGCAAGGATACGGTCAATCGTTGACCACTTTGGTGTAAAACTCGAATGCTCTGGGTGCTGGTGCTCAAGCAGAAGTTCTGGCAAACCTGATCAAGAATTATCTGAGCAAAGACCTTACGCAGCACAGACGGTGTAAGGTCTTGCGCAAAGACCTTACACCGTCACCCCTCGGTAGCTGTTGCAATCCTGGCGATCACCCTTCCGTTTCCAGAGAGGGAGAACAAGACCCCTCTTCCTGTCAGTTGGGATGATGCTTGTGCTCCAAACAGAGCACAGAACTGCATGCAACCACACGAGCACAGCATTTCCACCAGCCTTGAGAACTTCATTATGGATGCCACAGATCCCAGCAGCTTTACCCCCTTTCAACTCGTTCACCGTAGCCTGTGTTTCTATAAAGGAAGGTGGTTCACAGTTGATTGGAGGGTCATCAATAGGGATAGTAACACCCCTGACATCTAACTCAACAACTGGTGGGTCAGCCTGGTACAGCCGCTCAAAGTAACCGGCCCAGTGTTCCTTCACTCCGGACTCCTCTGTCAAGAGCCCACCACCCTCCGCTATAACTGTGGTCCACCGAGGGACAGGCTTGGAGGAACGCAATGCACAAATTCCTCTGTAAGGAGGACGAGAATCACTTGACCACAGCTGATGCTCCACCCCCTCACAGATTCCTTGCACATCGGCCTCCTTGTCCGGCCTCGGCACACGTACGGTTTTACGGTTTGGCCAAAAATGATATGATAACACACAAACACAACCTCCAAGGAAAGCTTCTGGTGAACACGTGAGATCATGTGAAATTTATTTCTCTGAAGATGGAATGTTTGAAAAAAATTAGTTCACTCGAGACTTTTAACGCATGGAGTTGAACCCTTGATAAATGGGAAATAGATCTCTGATGGCTTGGACATTCCTGTGGTGCGAATGGACGTATCCAAGACGACTCATTGGTTTTTACTTTTGTTGTTCAAGGATGACCACCAAGAGAGGATTGGTTGTTTCATTTGCTCGTCTTGTTTGCATTGTACCCTCAGTGGCTACAGAGCTTGCTGCATTGAGACTGGAGATTGAGGCACACCTCAAGGACGGCTTGCGAGGCGAGCGCCTGAGGTCCGGTCTGGACGTGGTGATCGCTGGTGCCACCAATGCTGGAAAAAGCAGCCTTCTTAATGCACTGTGTATGGGGTGGGGCTGTCGGGTGGGAGGAGGGGTGGTGGGGAAGGGACATGGGGGGATGGGAAGAGTGTGGTGAAGAGCATGGGACTCTGATGAACAAAATAAATAATCTAATTTCAACGATTAACAGCTCGGTGTCAGCTCGCCCAACATTGAAAGTCTATTTTGGCAATTTATTTAAAGTTGATTGTTGAAGAGAGAGATTTCGGGTGAGACAATGTTATTTCTTTTTTTCTCAATCTCCTATATGGCAGGCAAACGCCCAGTTGCCATAGTAACACCAATTGCTGGAACAACACGTGATGTCCTTGAGACATCATTGGACCTTTCGGGTTTTCCTGTAATGCTGAGTGACACCGCTGGATTGCGTGCCTCTGTGGACCCTGTGGAGAAGGAAGGTGTTCGCCGAGCTCTGCAGAGGTAAGAGTTATTGACCAGGTTTAATGACTTACTTTTTCTTATGATGTTTTCCTTCTCCCCTCACCCTCACCCTTCCCCTCTCCATCACACCCCTCCCCATCACCCTCCCTCCCATCATCTGATCCCTCCAATCACCCCCCCTTCTTCCCATCACCCGCTCCCTTGTCACGCCCCAACCCCCTTGTCGCTCCCCACCCAACCCCTCCCCCGTCACACCCCCCTCCTCTTGCTAACATGATTCCGCCTTAACGCCCCCACTCCTCCCTTATCACCCCCTCCTCTCATCTTATCACTCCGCCTCCATCTCTTTCCACGTCACCGCCTTTCTCTTCCCTTATCACCCCCTCTCATCATCCCGCCTCCCTTATCACCCGCCCCCATTATCACCCCCCCGCCCCCACGCCTTCCTCAAGCACCTCCACCCCTCCACACTTAAATGATGTACCCTCACAGTGCAGTCATGCATCACTTAATGACGGGGATACGTTCTGAGAAATGCATCGTTAAGCGATGTCGTCATTGTGTGAACATCATTGAGTGTACTTACACAAACCTAGATGGTATAGCCTACTACACACCCAGGCTATATGGTATAGCCTACTACACACCCAGGCTATATGGTATAGCCTACTACACACCCAGGCTATATGGTATAGCCTACTACACACCCAGGCTATATGGTATAGCCTACTACACACCCAGGCTATATGGTATAGCCTACTACACACCCAGGCTATATGGTATAGCCTGCTACACACCCAGGCTATATGGTATAGCCTGCTACACACCCAGGCTATATGGTATAGCCTGCTACACACCCAGGCTATATGGTATAGCCTGCTACACACCCAAGCTATATGGTATAGCCTACTACACACCCAGGCTATATGGTATAGCCTGCTACACACCCAGGCTATATGGTATAGCCTGCTACACACCCAGGCTATATGGTATAGCCTGCTACACACCCAGGCTATATGGTATAGCCTGCTACACACCCAGGCTATATGGTATAGCCTACTACACACTCAGGCTATATGGTATAGCCTACTACACACCAAGGCTATATGGTATAGCCTACTACACACCAAGGCTATATGGTATAGCCTGCTACACACCCAGGCTATATGGTATAGCCTGCTACACACCCAGGCTATATGGTATAGCCTGCTACACACCCAGGCTATATGGTATAGCCTACTACACACCCAGGCTATATGGTATAGCCTACTACACACCCAGGCTATATGGTATAGCCTATTGCTCCTTGGCTACAAACCTGTACAGCATGTTACTGCACTGAATACTTCAATAATAAATTTTTTTTTCCTTTCTTCAATAATAAATTAACCTCAGGTTACTGTAACTTTTTTACTTTATCAACTTTTTAAATATATTTTTTTAACTTTTTGACTTTTGTTCTAACCCGAACCCTAAAACACAAACACATTGTACAGCTGTACAAAAAGATTTTCTTCTTTTTTTTTTACTTTTTAAACTGTTTTGTTAAAAACGAAGACACAAACACACACATTAGCCTCGGCCTATACAGGGTCAGGATCATCGATATCACTCTTCCACCTCCACATCTTGTCCCACTGTCCCACATCCAAGATAGACGGAAAACGCTGCTCGTTTTACCTTTGTAAAACGGGTCAAATATGGCGAAAATCGGGGTGTTTTAGGATGTTAGGTCAACATTGGGTCAGTTTGAACGCTGATTTTCTTGAATCCCGATTTAGTGCGACCCCACTTTTTTCACGATGACATTTGATGGACCTCAACAATCGTGCTATAACGGGGCCACACTGTAGTTGTTTGCTATCATTATCAAGTATTATGTACTGTACATAATTGTAAGTGCTATACTGTATTTTTATACGACTGGCAGCGCTACGACGTCACGAGGCGATAAGAACTTTTCAGCTCCATTATAATCTTGTGGGACCACCATCATATATGCGGTTCGTCGTTGACCGAAACATCGTAATACGGCGCATGACTGTATTAGTTTTTGTTGTTTTATAACCCTTAATTCTCCATTCTTCTCATCCTCCTTTGTTGTATTGAAAGACTGAACCGAGCAGATGTCGTCGTCGTTGTGGTCGATGTGATGGAGGTGGATCTGGAGCACCCAGTTGCTGCTCTCCAGAACTACATCAAGAAAGTTCTCCAAGGGAGATGGGAAGAGGAAGAGCAGCAAGAGGAAGGCAGGGAATGCACACACCCTTATTGGACATGTTCTCCGACAGTACAAGCAGACTGGCGCACTACAAATGGACAACTGAGGCCGGAAAAGGAGCTTTGTCCACCACAGGACAGAGAGGTTATTTTGGTCTTAAACAAAGTGGATCTCCTGGACTCCTTTCAGGTTGAGAACTTGAGGAACAAACTTGACTCCACCCTCCCTGAGACGTCCTTCATCTCGTGCAAGACCGGCGACAGCCTGGACACGTTCGTGAGCACACTTGAGGTCAAGGTCGAAACGATGTGAGTTGTGCATTAATTTGAGATGCAAGGAAAGGATTTTCGATTTCATAATTTGTACAAATATCTGTACAAAGCAAATTTTTTTTTGTACTTTTTATTCGAACCCTCAGTTCGTTTACCTGGGAGAGCGTGGATGTATGTGATGTTGCACATGAAATTGAACGGCACTCAGTGGAGCGCGTACCTCCGCCAGGCTGAACAGTTTACGTTTTGTATCCCACTGATAGGTCGGATCTGGATCCAGACCTGAACCAAAATCTAATCAGGTTGTTCTTGTCATCTACACAACTCGTCCACAACTTTTTGAGATATCGTGCTATACATCGTTTTTGGCCCTATCTCTCAATTGTGAAGAATCACTTAAATAATTCTACCATCCGGATCTTCACCAAAATCGAATCGTGAGCTGATGAAAGTGAGCTTTTATACGACATGGCTGCCTGTACCACCATCCGAGAAAATTAGGTCCAACCTATAAGGAATGCCATTGAGGTCTGAGATGAAGATTGACTCATTCCATGTTGAGAGATGAACAAGGTTCATGTGGAATTAGAGGGCCTACTTTAACATCAACGTCAGGTTGGGACTTTCTGGGCATCCTTGGTTATGCTTGTTCATTCATTTAACGCATTCTTCCATTGTGTGGGAACATCTTTTAAAAGGGACTCGCAAATTGAGAAACTTTTCAAATGCAAGACCAACAAGAAGCAGTTTCCTTGTTGAGGTTAACAGTAGAAGAGGTTACAGAGCCATTTTACCTGTAAAAGAATGATGTATATACCAATAGTAAGTCCGGTGATTATGAGTAATGCACGTGATATCATTGTGTGTTCTCATTTCCGTTTTCCCCTCCCCCCCCTGCCAACCTGTCGTCGTGCAAACAGGTGTGGTGACCCTCTCACCGACAGCCCGAGTTTGACCCAAGCACGGCATCGCACGCATCTCATCCACTGCCTGTCAGCCATCGAGCGGTATCAAGAACGATGTGGATGGCTTGATGGACAATTGGATTTGGACTCGGACAGACAGCCGGATACAACACGGGACACAGAGCCGGACCTGGCGATTGAAGCTTCGAATCTTCGTGGGGCGATGCACGAACTCGGTCACATTACTGGTCATGTGACTCCCACGGAGGTTCTCGACATTATATTTCGAGATTTCTGTATTGGCAAATGATGCGTATTGTTAGTTAGGAGGTCGGGGAGGGTGGTGTTTGTTTTGTGAACAGTTCATGGAGGGCTTGGATGCGATGACTTTCCCATGTACAACAATAAATTCCTTTGTTTTGTGTTTTTACACGTTCAAGCCTGATTTTTTTTTTTTAATGTTTTTTAACTCCCTCTGCCACCGAAGCTGGACAGGGGTTATGTTTTCACCCATTGGTGTGCTTGTCTGTCTGTCTGTCTCTCTCTGAACAGGATATCTCAAAGTTATGGATGGATTCAATGAAACTTGGTGGACAGGTTGAGTGTGAGAATAGGACGAATCGATTTGATTCTGATTAAGATCCAGATCCGAGAGTTTATAAAGTGATTCTTCACGAGTGAGAGATGGGGCCAACAACGACATGCAGTGTATCATGATATCTGAAAAAGTTATGAACGGATTCAGACGAAAATTGGTGGATGAGTTCGGTTAGTGACAAGAACAAGCTAATTATATTGTTGTGGTTTCTCACCACTCCGGCGTGCGAACGACCGCTTTTAGCTAAACGCAGCCTCGCGCCCACCGGACGTGGCAAACCTAGTCGCAGCTTTCGGATCAACGCCGAAATCCAGCTACAGGTGTGTTTTTAACCACACCGTAAATCAGCCAACTATTCTGTCCACGCGCGACAGGCTCCGATCGCCGAATTGTCGATTTACCCAAGTATGCACGCAGACAGAAATGCCGGGGATTTACACCTCAACGGGACCTGCTTGGAAACGAGCCGCTTAAGCAGCTCGCTCCGTTTGCGATTTGCCGAGCGGTGTATATCACCAAGCCCCGCCGGATCCGATTACTTTATCGGCTATTTAAAAGCCAGTTAATATCCTGAACGCAATGACGGCAGCTCAGTTGAGGGAAAGGACGCAACGAACAGGTGAACATTCACACAATGACATTTATTTGTAACACGTATGCATGCAAACACGTATGCAATCATACAGTCAGTAAAGCAATGCAGGTAAGGGACAAAACACGAGCAAGACAAAGAACTACAACCATTCTATTTATTACTGTACATTCACTTAACAGTTCTACTTATGGACACTGTACCACAACTTTCATACAAAGAAACCCCAGGAAAGGGAGGGGCAGAACTAGACCCGTAGGCCTTCAATATCCACGGAGCTGTGGAGACCGCAAGAGCTCCGAGAGGCTGGGCTGGTTACCTGTCACCCTCGTGGTGACTCGCTGAGCGACCCTCGACACTTTTCGGAAGCACGGCAGCTCGGTTGGTCCAGGCCCCGCCATGCGGCCTCGTGGATCGGCCTCGCCGACGACGCCTCAGAGGAACGAACGGGCCTTTGCTCTTTCGAGAGTTGATGCTCTTTTTTTTAAGAGCCCGCCCGTTCCTCAGCGTTGGCTCGGACCGTTCTGTCGCTGGCTGGTGACCTCTCTCCGGCTTTCTCCACCTTCCCGCAGTTCTGCACGGCAGGCTTGGCTGCGCTCCGATGACCCCAACTGCCCTCCACTGGACTCAAACCTTGGCGGACTGCTGGCTTCCTCCGACTCGACACCAGCTCGACTCCAGACTTCCACTGCGCAACTGGCGTTCCGGCGTGCCTTTTTATCGGGTCGGGGGTGCGTTTGATCTCTCACCTCTCACCTCTCACCCCCCGCTGGCTCCGCCCCTTTTGTGATTCTGATCCAATCTCTTCGTGAAGCTTGGACATGCGCGGACGTGGGCGAAATCATCAACCACGCGGACGTTGCAGGAATCATCGGCTCCCACTCTAACAGGGAACCCTCGCGTCTGTCAGCGGCGATGTTGCTCGTCCGTGGGATTCGCCGTTGCTGGCGAAAAGATGGCGGCGCAATGGAGATGAAGGTGAGGCGATGTGCGTTTGTGGAGATGTTGAGGAGATGTCGTGGTTGGCGCTGTGGTGGGGATGGCATGGTTGTTGAGAGACGGTTGTGGTTGGCGCTGTGGTTGGGATGGCGTGGTTGTTGGGAGGCGGTTGTTCTTGTTCCAAAATAAAAGATAGCAAAAGAATAATGGCTGACTCAAAGATCACAGCCCGGTTTCACGAATAAAGACCTTTAGACATCCGTGGGGAAATCTATTCTGAACACACACTTATCGACATAACTGATCTCTGGGAAGCCTGAATGGTGTTCTGTGAATTTCCACAACCGTAACAATATTTTGGTTCAATTCCAGATCCAGACCTGGCCTATCAGTGGGGGTACAAGACATAAACTGTTAAGCCTGGCGGATGTATGTGCCCTACCGAGTGCCTTTCTCATTTATTTATTTATTTATTGTGGTTACACCTGTTTGAGATTCACAGTTACCTCCGCCACCGAAGGTGAAGGAGTTTACGTTTTCACCCATTTCTGTCTGTCTGTCTGTCTGTCTTTGTGTACAGGACATCTCAAAAAGTTGTGGACGGATCCGGATGAAATTTTGTAGACAGGTTCGGTGTGTGATCAGATTTTGGTGAAGATCCGGATCTGGATCCGATAATTTTTAAAGTGATTCTTCACCGTTGAGAGATAGTAGCGTGGTGTTGGCTTTGTCGTTAGGGCGGTGGCTTGGGATCCTAGGTTCCTGAGTTCGAGTCTCGTTGGCCACTGAATTAACACCAGGGGGTTGACAGCCTGTCATCATTCCAAGGTCAGCAAAATGAGCACAAGTATACTGGTAAGAGGGGCACTGCATCAGCGGCATACCCGTGCCCCTAACCAATGATGCAGCCAAAAAGGCAGCACACGATGGGAACCATTGAGGGATATATAGCATGATATATCAAAAATGTATTGGGCCCTATATGTTCTTGTGGATTGGGTATTACGTGGCGGAGGTATGCGCTCCACCGAGTGCCCTTCTAGTTCCCTGTGATTACACATGAAAGAAGTTTTGATTTGAATAGATATCTCAATCTTCTCCAGAATCTCATTTGCATTGTGGTTGTCACATTTGAAACGTGCCTGCGATGCCAAAGTCCTCGTATTCAAAGTAATGTTGTTGTTTTTTTTCAGGTTATCACGTTAATTTGGGGTTCGGTTTTGGCTTAAACGGCCACCAGCAAATGTCAGGCTGCTACTTCGTCATTCCGATGCAGCATGTGGCTGCAAGAAGTATCATTTGACGCAGTGCTGCTGATGCAGTGCCTCTCGCAAGTATTTGAAATTTCGCACAACTTGATGTTTTTTTTTTAATGTTGAACATTTTGCACAGAATATCAACGGGAGGACGTCATCGAGTCTTGAATACTTTGCTGAAGGTATAAAGAGAGTTGAAATCGCATTATCTGTTTGTTTGGGAAAACTAACATCAACGAGGCCGACGGCAAACCGTGATATCTCGGCAGATTAAACAAGCTCAAATGAGCTAAGATCCTCGTCCTCTTAAGGATGACGTCATAAAAACGAATATGACGTCATTGTGATGTATCAGGTTTGCGATAAATTATCTGTGTTAATTGCCTGGCTTGATTCCCGCAAAGAAAATTCAAACAGCTTGCCAAGTTTCTGAGATAATGGTATAGGCGATTTCCATTTGCGGCGATATTATGACGTCAATATTATGACGTCATAATATTGACGTCATTAAAATATTATGACTTTTTTTTCTCGGAAGAATTTCCAAAATTGGAGATGGTTACTGCCTGTGCGTGGGTTTTCTGCATATACATGGCAAGTTTCACGAAGATCCGATGAAAACCCTGGGTTGTGAAACAAATAATATCAAACAATAGGAATGACGTCATAGAAATTGATATGACGTCATAGTGATGTATCATATGTGCGGTAATTCATCTCTGCTAATGCCCTGTTCGATTCCCGCAAACAGAATTAAAAAAGCTTGCCTAGTTTCGGAGATAATTTTTTAGGCGATTTCCATTAGTGGAGATATTTTGACGTCATAACTTTTTTTTCTCGGAGGAATTTTCAAAATCGGAGATGGTTACTGTCTGCGCAGGGTATTTTTTACATATATATATATATATATATATATATATATATATATATATATATATATATATATATATATATATATATATGTCAAGTTTCAGGAAGTTTCGATGAAAATTGTAGGCTGTGAAACAAAAGAGTCCAAGAACAACAACGTGAGTAAGACTTAGAGATCCTCCACAAAGATCTAAAAAGACAAGCCGGTAGGCGGACATGGGTAGTCGACTACCCAATAGAACCTGACGTTATGGACCCTGGTCGATGGGGGGAATGACCTGAGGATTAAGCACAAGAAATTTCATGATTCTGGCTTCAAGGGTTAATGCTGCGGATTGTTTTTTCGTTAAAATACCCCCACATTTAGAGGTTTTTCGGCCGTTGCTAGGCAACGGAGGATCAGAAGCAACGGTTCTTTCTCACACACAACTAGGACATGCCATGAACCTACGATACCAGTTTCATGTATATCTGACTCGTAGTCTCTGAGATATAACGAACTTCGTTTTTTATTGTTTTTGACCAGGGTTCATTCAAAGTCTATCTTCTCCGACAGTTTTCATCGGATCCGACTGGGAATTTTTGACAATATGGCTGAATGTACTGGCCACAGTCGCTCGTGGCCCGATTTTTGATTTTCGAAAAAATATTTTTTTTATGATTTTTCAAAAATTTTAAAGTCCCGTTGCTTGGCAACGGTGGTGTCCATAGCAACGGTTCTCATTTGCACACAACTAGGTCATGGTATGAACCTACCAACCAAGTTTCATCGAAATCTCCATTGTATTAACGGAGCACTGGACCGAACAGAGGGACAGACAGACAGACAAACATATCGACGGAAAAACTGATAAGGGTAGAACAAATTAAAAAAAAAAAAAACATTTTTTAATTTTTTTTTTTCGACTGGATCGACTCCCCAAAAATCTCCAAATCAAAACGACGTTGACTTGAGACGCGAGCGATCCCATTGGACGAGACTCTCCCCGCCCCCTCCCCTGCTCCTCCTCCTGCCCCCCCCCCGGATGTGTGGATCTTTAAAGGGGCTCCGTATACGCTCAACCTTCGGAAAGTCTCCGCTGCCGTTTTCTTCGAGTCCCGGTTCGTTCGGGCAACTGTTGCAGCATGTCGGACCAAGTCCCCTTCGACACGGACGTGGTGACGCTGACGCGCTTCGTGCTGCAGGAGGGACGCAAGGTCGGTGGGACCGGAGAGTTCACGCAACTGCTCAACGCCCTGTGCTCGGCAATTAAAGCCATTTCGTGCGCCGTGCGCAAAGCCGGCATTGCAAACATGTAAGCTGGAAGGTTTCTGGTGTACAGGTGGTTCAAGGTGTTCCTGTAAATGAGGAGATAGAACTTTGCTAAACTTTGTTTACTCCGACGGAGGGGGAGAACTTTACACTTTTACTTATTATTTATGACGTGGGGGAGGGGCAGAGCGGGGGGAGGGGCAGTTCACCACTCCACGCCCCTCTCTTCCCCCATTGTTGCTCTGAATTTTATGTGTGATTTGTGACCTTTGCAATCTTCAACATTGAATAATTGGACTTTCCTCCCTGTCAATGGACATTGTACTCGCTCAGTTTGCCATTAATTTAGTAATTCCTGCACATCCATTGAATGGGTGTGCAGGACCCCCACCCACATGACATGCTGTCCACCCACATGCTGTCCACCCACATGTCCACCCACATGCTGTCCACCCACTTGACATGCTGTCGTCTTGTTGCCAAAACCTCATTGGGATGGCTTGATTGTGCACATGCATATCACGTGTCAGACGCTGGTGGACATCAATTACCAGGACATTAATAGACCATGGGCAAACGTGTATGCTCATTGGGATTTGAACCTGGATTCCAACATGACTTCATGAGCCACGAGTTCAGAATGGCAACTTTAAACGGGCCAATTAACCCATAAATGAAGCCTGGTGTTGGCTTGGTGGTTAGGGTGGTGGTTTGAGATCCTAGGGTCCTGAGTTCAAACCCCGTAGGCCGCTGAATGAAAATACACCAGGAGGTTGACTCAGCCTGTCATCCTTCCGAGGTTGGCAAAATGTGCACCAGTGTACCGGTAAGGGGGACACTGCATCAGCGGCATAGCCGCGTCCCAACCAATGATGCAACCAGCAGCCACAGGCTGCACTCGATGGAGAACCCATGAATCTTAAACTGGTTCCACTTCAAAAAGAGAATTTTAACGAACCTCAAACGACGCGAACATTCGAGTTCGAGCCATATACCATCCCATAGTACGGTGTACGTACATCCCCTACAAGTGCTGTACCACCAAGTTTGTCATTGTGGTATCATTTGATGACATCACATCGACCAATTTGCCATTTGTTTTTGAAAGTTTTTAATCCTATTTCGCAATCGTTCTGAGAGAGGTATATAATTAATGGGTCATCAGATGTTACTGGAGGGTGTGGGACATGGTTGAGCTGAACTAGTATTGCCAGGAGTAAACTGGTGAGGTTTTCCAGAGCAGGTTTGGTGCTTACTAGGTGTTGTCGAGTCAAACGATCTGTTGGTACGTCCCATTTTCAGGTATGGCATCGCTGGTGGCACCAATGTTACGGGCGATCAGGTGAAGAAGCTGGACGTTCTGTCGAACGATCTCGTGATCAACATGCTTCGCTCGTCCTTCACCGCATGTCTTCTCGTCTCGGAAGAAAACGAAGGCATCCTTGTCGTCGAGGCAGAAAAACGGGTGTGCAGCAAACTGACTGCACATTTTCGTTGCTTTGTTGTTTGTTTGTTTTTTTATCCTTGGCGATGAATGACAATTTGGAGGGAGGAGAGGTGACAAAATGGCCGAACATTCCATGCGGGGTGTAGTCGTAATCCATAGAAAAGCACCACTTGTTCAACTTGTGCAGCAACTTTTCCTTCCAATGCATTCCATGTGCGAATGAAAATGTTGCCATTCTTCTCTGCAGGGCAAGTACGTGGTGTGCTTCGACCCGTTGGACGGCTCTTCAAACATTGACTGCCTCGCCTCGATTGGAACTATATTTGCAATTTACAGGAAGGTATATACCATCCTCTCTGTCTCGCATCTTGCTGTCCTTCCATTATCTTACCCCTTGCCCATACACCCCAGATAAACGTTTGACCTTTCCTGACCTGTGTTGGTAGTTTTAAGCACCAAGGTGTTGTCTGTGTTTTGGTCGTGGAATTGTGCAACAATGCCCGGTGGGGTTAACCATAAAACCACAGCTGGTAATCATTACCCTGGATTAGCCTCTGACAACAACAAGCTCCCTGCAGGATAAAAAAAAAAAAAAGTTTTATTATTTATTTATCTGTGTTGGCATCTGCCATCTCGCCTGTGATCTGACAATATAGCCCAAAGGTTTGAATTTCAGCTGTTTATTCTGGGTTTGATTCTCACAGCCGGACTTGTCATCCCAGTGTAAACAGGGCGCTGCTTCCTCGAGTACGCCGGTCCTTCGGAAGGGGACATTAAGCTGGCTTTCACGTCCGTTCGCGTTCGCTGGTGTTCGTTGAAAACCCCCACGGTGTGTTATTGAAAGCTGGTCCCCACCCCCAGCCAAGTTCCAAAAAAAACCAGACTCTGTATAATGGTGAGAGCATCCGCTCTGAGTCTGAGAGCTTGGTGGTTCGAACCCCGGCCAAGTCGTGCAAAAGCCTTTTAAAATGGTAAGAGCTGTCCCCCTCTCCCTCTGACCCCACCATTCCCCCGATTCAACACTAATTTTCATTTCTTGGATAAGGAATAACATCACTTCCATCACTTGGCTTGGCCGCAACCCCATGATGTGCCGAAATTCAAGGCACCATGTGTTTTTGTCGCATTCAACACTGAACAGATATTACACCTGACACGAAATGGTTTAATTACTATGCCTGAAAGACAAGACAAACCTACAGTTCAGCAGTATTTTGTCTCTGAATTTGTCATGACCACCTGTGTGCAGAGAGTGAGATAATACTTTTACTTGGTGAAAAAACTTTTTTTGACAACTTTGTTGAGCTGGAGCGTTTGTCACATGATTTTTGGCCACAGTTTTCAAGCAATCGTTCTGAAATTTTTTGTTTATATAGTTGACCGGCCAAGGACGACGACGCTAAATTTTGGTGAATACCCGAATCCGGATCAGGATGTGAGAATTTTAAGAGTGATTCTTCGCCATTGAGAGAGAGCGCCAAAAATGATATCTAGCACGATATCTCGAAAGGTTATGGATTTATTCCGACAAAACTTGGTGGACAGGTTGGGTGTGTGACGGGGACTAATCATTTCAATTTTGGTGAAGATCTGAATCTGGAACCAGATGTGAGAATTATTTAATTTTTAATTGATTCTTCACCATTGAGAGATTGGGCCAAAAACGATGTATAGCATGATATGTCAAAAAGTTGTTTACGAGTTATAACAAAACTATGCGAAAGAGTTGGCTAGGTGACAAGAACAAGCCGATTCGATTTTGGTTAAGATCGGATCTGAATCCGACCTATCAGGTCAGGTATGGGAGCATACGCCGGAGAAGCGCATCGCTGCATCCACTTTCCACCGGTACTCCAGGGGCCTCCGTCTGGCCATTCCCCAGGCAGATGCCTGGCCCATCCCCATCTACTTGAGATGCTGATAAACCTGCTGCAACCAATGAAGCATGTGGTCGGCCCATTGGCCTCCTCCATTCACGAGGCTTCCTTGCTGAGAGAATCTGGTGAGCAGGATCAGCGTAAGGAAAACGAGCCACATGTCCATACAGCCACAGCTGACGCTCACAAACTATCCAGGTAACAAATCTCATTTGAGTCTCAGCAACCGCTCCCTGGACACAAAGTCCCACCAGCGATAGCCAAGGATTCTCTGAAGAGACCTGGTACCAAAGGAATTGTCTCTATCTCAGATCCCTGGTCAGAGTTCAAGTCTAGCATCCATACAGCAAGACTGGAAGCACCAAGGACCTGAAGACTCAGACTTTCGTCCTTCCGCACAGGTACCGGCAGCGCCACACCCCATGATCCAGTGAATCCATGACTCCCTAGGCCAGACGCAGACGTCTGTTGACCTCTGGCTCACAGCCAGCAGAGACATCAATATCACTACGAAGGTAAGAGAATCTCTCCGTCACCTCAAAATCCTCGCCACAAACAAGTACAGACAGGATAGCAGCATCCAAGATGTCGTTGAAAGCCTGGATCTTAGTTTTGACCCAGGAAACCCATAATCCCAGTGGCTCCAACTCCTCATTCAACACCTCAAGGGCCCCCAAAAGGATATCTAGAGTCTCCGCAAAGATGACTGCATCATCTACGAAATCAAGGTCAGAGATCTTGATATTCCCAAACGATGCACCGCAGCTTGATCTCTCTGACATCTTCCTCAGAATCCAGTCCACACAAGTGTGTGAGCCAGTACACACCCCTGATGAACTCCAGTAACAACTGGAAATAAGTCAGAGATGGTACCACCACATCTCACAGCACTCTCAGTACCAGAGTAGACTTCAGACATCAGATTGATCAGTTTTGATGGCACCTCACGAAGACCAAGAATCCTCCAGAGGGCATCCCGATTCACTGAATCAAACTCTTTCGAGAGATCAACATCGGCTGCAAGCAGCCCCTGCCAAAACTCTCAGCTGCGTTCGGTGAAGAGCAAGGATACGGTCAGTCGTTGACCTCTTTGGTGTAAAGCCTGAGTGCCCTGGACGCTGGTGCTCAAGTTGATGGTGGCGAACCCTATCAAGAATTATCTGAGCTAAGACCTTGCCCGATACTGAGAGCAGCGTCACTCCTCGCTTGTTGTTGCAGTCTTGGCGATCACCCTTCCCTTTCCAGAGAAGGACAACAAAGCCCCTCCTCCAGTCAGTTGGGATGATGCCTGTGTTCCAGGCAGAGCACAGAATTGCATGCAACGACACGAACACAGCATTTCCACCAGCTTTGAGAACTTCATTATGGATGCCACAGATCCCAGCAGGGTTACCCCCTTTCAACTCGTTCACTGTAGCCTGTGTTTCCACAAATGAAGGTGGACCACATTTGATTGGAGGGTAAGCAATAGAGATTGCAACACCCCTGACATCCAACGTGACAGCTGGTGGATCAGCCTGGTACAACCACTCAAAGTAACTGGCCCAGCGGGCCTTCACTTCGTACTCCTCTGTCAAGAGCATCCCACACTCTGCTCTAACTGCAGTACACGGAGGGACGGACTTGGATGAACGCAATGCACGAATTCCCCTGTAAGTAGGACGAGAATCACTTGACCACAGGTGATGCTCAACCCCTCACACATTCCTCGCACATAGGCCTCCTTGTCCACCCTCAGTGCACGTACACTTTTACGCCTCAGCTCCCTGAACAGCTCAGCTCTGCCATTCAGCCTGGCCCTGTGACTCTTCGATGGTATCCACTGTCCCTTGAGAGACAAAATTCTTCTTCACTCTCCAGTGAGTCCTGAGACATCTACTGGCAACATCAAGGATGGTGGTGTTGAAGGCACTCCACAACTCTTCAGGATCCCTCAAAGCACCCAGACTCCCAAATCTCCACTCAGTCTGTTCGCAAACTCCTCAACTACCCTCTCGTCTTTGAGCTTGCCAACATCCAGCCTTGGCTGGGATGGTACCATTCTCCTGGATTTAAACTGCAACTTCAGTGTTGCTTCAACAAGCCTGTGGTCAGTGTTGAGTAGCTGAGCACTCCGGTAGACCCTGCAGTTCTGGATCATCCTCCACTGACCATCAACGAGCACATGGTCAATCTCCTTTGCCGCACCACCAGCGTTGGAATACCAAGTCCAGCGATGAGCCTGTTGGCGCTGAAACCATGAACCGGCCACACTAAGTCTATGACTTCTTGCAAAGTCGAGGAACTTTGTGCTATTCTGGTTCACAGTTCCAGACCCATGAGGACCAAGACACGTCTCATAACCATCCCTATCAGTTCCAATCGATTGAAATCCCCCAAGACGAGAAGAGTATCTCGCCTGGGGCACTGATCAACCACAGACTCGAGCGTGGCGTAGAATGCGTCCTTCACGGTGAGATCACTCGCCTCAGTCGGAGCATAAACATAGACCAGGGAAACGACACCTAAGTAGTGATGAATCCATCATCTCTGAATACGCTCGTTAACCGGTGTTACCTCAATTATCAATGGAGTCAGCTTATTGGACACAGCTACAGGAACTCCTTGAGTATGGTAATCATCAGAGCGACCAGACCAATTGTGGGTGTCACCACCCGCCATGATCTCGCCGCAATCCGGTCTCTGAACCTCAGATTGCTGCAATCCCGATGTCCAAACACTTGAGCTCAGATGATAACAGAAACAGGTTATCATCCTCTCGTTGCGATTGGACATTCCAGGCACCCACCCGAAGGGACTGCCTCAGATTAACCCAAGGAGACCTCCGTCTGGTGGACGATACCTCAGCACCACCCCGACACACACTCCTGCAATCTTACCCGGGAAGGTTACCCCGTGGTTTCACTGCTATCAGATTGGGGGTCCCGAAGGCTTTGCCCCAATCCCGTCGTCTGCTGAGCTGCCCTACGAAGGGAAGCTGCACAGGAGGTACTCCCACGGAGTGGGTTTTCAGATTGTTGTTTTTTTAAATGCTTTTGGAATGTTTTGCAGAATAAAGTGCATTACAGTGGCCGGATTGCAAATCCCGCCACCAACCTCATAAAAAGTAACCCAACTGCAGGAGGACATCCGCAGACACAGTTGGGCACTCGATCTGGATGGCTGTTGGCTCACACCTCGCCCTTTAACAGGTTTTGTTCTTCCTGCTGGGTGTCCATGTCATCCACCCTCCTCACCAAGAAACTTGGTTGGGGAGACGGTTTTGTCGTCGACAACCTGACCAGGGAACAGGTTAGTACAGGTTTACACGGTACCTGCAGCAAGTCACAGATCGAATCTGACCTGATCAGTGGCATACAAAATGTAAACAATTCAGCCTGGCAGAGGTATATGCTATTCAGTTTCGCCAAGTTGTCACTGAGTGATTTTTTTTTTTTTCATTACTCTGGCAGTCAAAGAACATTGAGAATCATTGCAAACAGGAAACTTGCTGTTTTAAAGGACACAAATAACGAATGCAAAGTGTTCGACCGGGTGGTGTAAAAGATGCTGCATCGACGGCAGTGAACTTCCGAAAAAAAAAATTCTCCAACTTTAAAATCTTTTTATTCGAATTGAATTAAATACTTGAACACTGGAACACAAATTGCCTTTTTGGCACTTTCAAAAGCCCTTCCATTTAGCAGTACTTCGACAAAATATTAACAGCATTTTACGTCATCACGACCAATCAAATTTGCCACTTGCAAACGCCACCAATGTCCTTTTTTTTTCTTTTCTCAAGACTATGCGGGATAGATAAGGTGTTGTATTAACTCATTCTTGAGCCTGGTGTTGGCTTAGTGGTTAGGGTGGCGGCTTGGGATCCTCGGGTCCTGAGTTCAAGCCCCGTCGGCTGCTGAATTAATACACCAGGGGGTTGACTCAGCCTGTCATCCTTCCGAGGTTGGTGAAATGAGTACCAGTTCCAGTGTGTGTACTCGTAGAGGGGCACTGCATCAGCGACATAGTCACGCTTCAAGAAATGATAGCTACCCCGGCAGCTAAGCTTCCATACGACCACCACCACGAACTTGTTCTTTATTATTTATTAGTATTATTATTCTGGCATATGGCAACTTGGCTGCCATGTAGCTATCATTTTGTTGGGGTGTGACTATGCCGCTGATGTGCCCCTTTACCAGTATACTGGTACTCATTTCGTCGACCTCTGTTAATTCAGCGGCCGACGGGGATCAAACTCGGGACCCTAAAATCCCAAACCAGTCACCCTAACCATGAAGCCAACGCCAGGCTTAGATCTTTATATAAAAGGTTAAGAGTTTCCTCAACGCTTGCAGTCAATCGGGTAACAAACATTGTTGGATATGCTTAGTACTTGTGGTAATGTTTCCAATTGGATGATGTGTTGTTTTGCCTTTTTCAGCCGGATGAAGGTGAGCCAACCATTCGAGATGCACTGCAGCCAGGCCGCAAGCTCGTTGCTGCAGGCTACGCACTGTATGGTAGTGCGACTATGCTGGTGCTGTCCACAGGAAATGGTGTTGATTGCTTCATGCTGGACCCGGTGAGCTCGGTGTTCCCCCCTAATAGAGCTTCTGTGACCAGTTTGATAAACGGGACTTAAGTGGGACTGAAAAATGTGCGTTTTGCTGGATGTCTTGCGGGTGTGGTGTGATTTGGGAACATCATTTCTACTTGTTGCATGCTTTGACACCGACTTTCTTTTGGACAATCCAGCTCACGTGATCTAAAAGCATATGTTGCTTGATGATATGGGTTGCAGGGTGGGTACCATCTCAGAACTATTCTGACCTTGTGCTTAGGCTATTGGAGAGTTCATCCTGGTGGATCATAATGTGAGGATCAAAAAAAGGGGAAAAATCTACAGGTATTTAAACACATCTTTATTTTTTTTTTTATAAAAAGGATTCCTTGGAATGCTCCTGTTCATTGATTTGATAAAGTAAATTGAAGCGGGAGAAAAGTGCCTATTTTTCATTATTTGCAGTGTCAACGAGGGGTATGCAAAGTATTTTGAACCAGCGATGACGGAGTACCTGCAGAAGATGAAATTTCCAAAGGTATGAGGAATAAGGGGGAAGGGGGTGGCAGTGGAAGGCCATGTTCAAGTTGGCATCTTTTATATGCAGCATCTGGCTGTGGGTTAGCATCATTTTTGCTCAGGTGTGCAGCAGTGCTGCTGATGCAATGCCACCTGTAGGTTAGAGCAGATATTTTTAATTTGTTCGGGGTTGCGGTGATACCTCACCTCCTCTGCGAAGGACACCGTGGGATATTTAACGTCCACCAACTGATGCTGGCAGACAGGGCGCCCAGTGCAACATCCATCCGAGGGACGGCACACATTGATGGCTCATCCCGCCGATGCCTGGTGTTGGCTTAATGGTTAGTAGCGGGCATTGGATCCTTGGGTCCTGAGTTGAAATCCTACTCGGCCGTTGAATTGATACCAGGCGGGTTTGATTCAGCCTGTCCTTCCGAGGTCAGCAAAATGAGTACCAGCTTACTGGGATGATTGAGCGATTCAAGTATCCTGCGTCGGAGTGGCGACCCATCCAGAATTGTGCCCAATAGCTCAGGAGACTGCTTCGGCAGCAACAACGCTTTGTACAGAGTATGGATCCTGCCGATGAAATACCAAGATGACAGTTTGCAGCTTTGGTTGTGTCACAAGTAGCTTGCTTTATGGAGATTATAGATCCAATCATAAGATGAGTTGCAGTTGGAAACGGAATACTAGCCTGCTTGATGTCCAACTATATCACTATGTCTGGTGTTGGCTTAATGGTTCGGGTGGTGGGCTTTGGATCCTAGGGTCCTGAGTTCAAATCCCGCTCGGCTGTTGAATTAATACCAAGTGGGGTTAACTCGGTCTGTCATCCTTCCGAGGTCGGCAAAATGAGTGCCGGCATGCTCATATACTGTGTCAGAGTGGCGACCCGTCCAGGATTGTGCCCAACAGCCAAAGAGACTGCTTAAGCAGAACCAATGCTCTGCACAGAGTATGGTCCCAATCTCCTATATCACTGAATCAAGCAAGTGCATGTCGTTTTGAATTGCCCTTTATCATAAACCTTTTATGCTGTTTGCGTTTTCAGGATGGGAGTTCTCCATATGGGAGTCGCTATGTCGGTTCTATGGTGGCAGATGTTCACCGAACTCTCGTTTATGGCGGGGTCTTCATGTATCCTGCTAACAGCAAAAGCCCAAACGGCAAAGTATGGCGAGAGGGTGGGGAGTTATCTTTCAGGTTGTCTTTGTTTGCACATAATGTTTGTGAGGCACGTGACATTGCTAGGTGTCAAAGTTCATTGATTGTGATTGTAAACATGTGACTTCCACGTTTTTAAAACTTTCATTGTCCACGTCACCCCTTTTATTATTGTAGCTGCGACTGCTTTATGAATGCAACCCCATGGCATTCATCATGGAGCAAGCTGGAGGCAAAGCAACAAATGGACATCGGCCTATCCTGGACATCCAGCCTACGACCCTGCACGAGCGTGCACCTATAGTCTTGGGCTCACCTGATGATGTGGATGACTATCTCGCCCTTGTTTCGAAACACAAAGTGTGAAGCTTTGGTATGTGGTAATGGTGCCTGAACAGCTGTCAACATGAGACCTTCTTTATTTGGTCTAATAGTTTAAGTCGTTGAGGCTTTATTTTCTGCCTCTGGAGCAAAAGTTTAATGGATTGTTAAACTGATACAAAGATTGAGACCAAATGGGGGGGTTTTTTTTCCTCCAAGAACTGTTGGAATAAAAATCCTTTTTCCCTTTTTTCTTTGTTTTGCATGTTTTATGTCCAAGAATGCTATGTTGACCTGTTCTAATTACAACTTGAATCTTCCTACTATTAATTTGCAATTGTTCACTAGTTTGATTCCAATAAGAAATGTTATGGCTACCTCTAATCAAAGAAAGTTTCAAATGGAGCACCTCATTGCCATTAGAGCATTTGAATTGCATCAGATGCGGCAATAAATGTGAATTTTTTTTCTCCCAGCTTGCCGGCTCGAGGACAAGATGCCATTTGCGTTTTTGCCAACTTCATCCCTACCCCGTTTAGAATCCTGTATGGGCTTGGGCAACAAGCAAGTTGGCTCAAATGTTTGTCCATTTCCATGAATTATTGCTTAATTCCACATTGAACCTCAACTCAAGAAACTAGCAAAGCCCATGATAAAAATACAATAGAAAAAAAATGGCCTTCTTTTCTTGTGCTGATATAATAAGGAATGTCCTGAGTTGCTGTATATACATGGTGTTCAGAATAAAATGAGTTTAACAACTTGATTTATTCAAAACAAGTGATTGGGTAACTGTACAATCAGTACACAGTCTTATTCAAAAATTATTACAACCAAACCAGCCTGGTGTTGGCTTTGTGGTTAGGGTGGTGGCTTGGGATCCTAGGGTCCTGAGTTCAAGCCCCATTGGCTGCTGAATTAAAATACACGAGGAGGTTGACTCAGCCTGTCATCCTTCTGAGGTTGGCAAAATGAGCATCAGTGGACTGGTAAGGGGGACTGCATCAGCGGCATAGCCACGTCCCAACCAATGATGCAACCAGCAGCCACAGGCTGCACTTGATAGAGATTACAACCAAACCAATAAATACAATGATGGGGTTTTTCTTTGCATTTTATCAGACTTCATGATTTTGTGTTCTTCCATACACAACATATGTACCTTCATTGGCAAGTTCCACATTCAAGCAATAATCCACTTCAACCCATGTGTTGGCAAACGGATCCCTCTTCACGCTGCTGATGCAATTGTTCATCTGTGCAAAGTGTTTCAATGTCAGAGGTTTAGAAAACAATCCTTGCTGTACGCCTCCACTCCCCCCCACACCAAGTAAAAGGGGTGTCACAGGATACTGCCAAGGCCAGGGGGATTGCCCCATCACATCTAATCCATCTTCCAGGGAAGTTCCCTGTTCTAAAAGTTGCACTATCTGCTCTTTATACACATGAAGATGGAATATTACGTACAATATATACCCCTCCCTCTGCCATGGGTTTGGATTCATTTGAAGCAACTTTTTCTCTCATAGTAGCATTAGCTTATTCTTGTCTACTGGAGAGTGGTGTCAAATTACCAAATTACATTTCTCTTTAAAAAATTTTTAGAAGTAATTGAAGCTAACTCACCTCTTGAGGCACTACCCAATCAATTTTCTGTGAAATGTTTCCCATAGGTTTGGATTAATATTTCAAACTTTTACCCAATTCTTCAAGGAGCATTTTAGAATGGGAAACAGATGGGCATTAGCTTATACACCAGCAAAAATACCCATCCCTTGACAGAAAGTTTAAGTGCACCTTTCAATTGAAGTTTCATGGACTTAAAAAAAAAAGTTGTTGCACTTAGTTGCTGAAATGTCAATCATGACATTTCAGTTGGTAAAGATTTCCAATTCCATTAATGTTCTGAGCAGAGCTTGGAGCAAAGGTTCTGGGTGCAGATGCATGCTGGCTTGTCACGAGGGTCATATTGAGTCACGAGGTCAGTGACCAGGATTATACTACAAGCACTACTCGTTAGATTAAAGTAGTCAGTCCATCTCTCGATGTTGCTGATTGCAAGACTGAATGGAGTAAGAAAGATTGGAATGTATTTTGTTCACATTTTCATGTAAACACATTGCACATTCATTCCATTTGCATAACTTATTTCAACACCATTTGAGGTCTGTTTCCCATTTGCTTGATTTATAGTGGAACTGCAATGCATTTCTGAAGTATTGTCACAAAACATTCCTTTAGTTTCACAGAACTCTGAGCTTTAATGGAGCTTCTTTGGGAATGAAAACACTTGTCGATATCTGCGTACGGCAAGCGAACCTGCAATTACGAACCCCTGAACGGCTGATAAGCGCTTGCTGCAATTATAGTTTCACTTGTACCACCTACGCTCGTGCAGGGTCGTAGGCTGGATGTCCAGGATAGGCTGATGTGCATTTGTTGCTTTGCGTCCAGCTTGCTCCATGATGAGTCATGGGGTTGCATTCATAAAGCAGTCGCAGCTACAATAAAAGGGGTGACGTGGACAATGAAAGTTTTAAAAACGTGGATCCCTGCAAAAAAATTAAAAGTCAATTTAATAAATAGCTATTTTGAAGTGCAACTTCATGAAGATCGTAAATCTACTTTAATCCAAATGTTCGTTAATTTTAAAGATTACTGAAAGACACAAAGTGACTGCAAAACAACCAATCAGCAGCTTTTCAAATGCAGCGCAGGAAGTGGCTGTCGTATTAAATGAGAGAGCATCTATCCAAGGATTATCTTCTATTTTATATGTAGTAAACTGGTCAATATCCAATCAAGGGCAGAGGCCTTGCATTACATTTTAAGACAAGTATCCATAAATGGCTGATGCACAAGTAGGGTCAATAAGGAGATTGGGACCATACTCTGTGCAGAGCATTGGTGCTGCCTCAGCAGTCTCCTTGGGTATTGGGCACAATCCTGGACATCACACCAGCATGCTGGCACTCATTTTGCCGACCTCAGAAGGACGACAGGCAGAGTTCACCCCACCTGGTATTAATTCAACAGCTAAGCAGGATTTGAACTCAGGAGGCTAGGATCCAAAGACCACCACCCTAACCCTGGAGCAAACACCAGGCATATTAAGTCAATAAGCCACTGTATTATATAAAGATTTTGGGATCAGCTAATACATCAACCAAAGTAGCAAGGTGTGATAGGCCATTTTGGAAGATCAATTACCCCTGTAGACCAAGGCCACGAAAAACTCATGACAATGCAATATTATTACACATCTGCATTTTTATGGCCACGACAAGTTATCAGCTGTGATTTTTAAAAACACGGGACGATCCCCAAATGACGATTGCGATTTGATGGCTTGCTCACAGTATACTGCACCAAACAAGGGAAGGCCAAGGCTCATGCATGGTTTATGTTTATTTTAAAATCACATGTTACAACAACAGTGTTTTACCAACATAAAATTGCACCATGTAACAGCTTTAGCTCGAGAGAAACAGAATATATGCTGAATATGCATGTGGTATTACACAAGCAAACAGAAAAGAAACAAAAATAAAACTTCCGTCATGAAAAGGTTAAACCAAATACTGTTATCCATCACAAATTAAGATTGAAAATTTAACCACCATAAGCAATGGAAACGCATCAAAAAGTTTTACACCAACCTGCTCAATTCCAAGATGCTCCGACATCACCTCTTTCCTGAACAATTGTGGAAGTTTAGAAGCGGTAAATTAAACATCTTACTAACGATTAAAGGCAAAGTCAATAGCCTCCATAGTTAAATATTTAATTACATATGCAAGGGGGATTCAGGTCAAAATGTACACAGAGGAGGATTTGCATGAGCAAAGGTCACAATTGATTCAAAACAGTGGAAATTGTTTTTTGGTTTTTTTAAGGAAATCTGAATGAGTTCTCCAAAATCACTTCGACTTGTTTTCCCCATATACACGGTGTTCGGACCATGTCCGTCCACAGTCAAATACGAGGCCAAATTCACAAACCTACAGTTCCTCATGCGGCAGGTTTGGCAATTGTATTTTTTTGGGGGAAGAAAGGAGGAATTAAAAATGAAAATCAAAAACTTGAGCAAAGCTTGGTCAAATGATGACTCAAATATAGCAATTGACAAACATGCAGTGCAGTTAAAAAAAAAACAAATGCTAAGACAAGGCCTGATGACCAATCATAAACGAATCACCCTTGTCATGTTGCCTGGGCAACAGGGCACTTGTGTTGGTGATCATTTCATACACCATTCCTTGTGTCGATGTGATCAATTCAAAAATGCAATTCTCGATCATAGCAACTAATGCTCAGAGAACCTCAGAGTTTAGAAATGAAGGCTCAAATAAAATAAAATAATTAAAATAAAAAAAAAACAAGACTACAGTCTATACCACCAGGAACAAAATGAAGGCCTGCTTTAGTCATATCTGATCATTTGGGTTTATTTCCACTTGTGGTCAGCTGTGTGCAGAGGAAATGGAACTATTAAACGTCACCATGGAACATTACAATTTGTTGCAGAAGTGAAACTAGATTGCAAGTGACGTGGTCACTATTAAAAAAAAAAAAAAGTGTCATCACAGCATGTGATTAAAAATTGGGGGGGGGAGGGGATGAGGTCTGCAATCAATGTTGGATCACATGTTATCCACATTGTAAAAATAAAATAAAAAAAACAAAAAAAAAACGACTGTACACGTCACAATTACAAGGCAGACAGCAATAAAGAAAGCACAACTTCAACAAAACTACAAAAACCGTTACGAGTATGTTGTGCCACGGATCGATGGATTTGCAACAGAGATCACGTGCATCAAAGCCAGAATTTCCGATAAACATTACAATTAAACATCTATTATAAATAGCTTTCATGCAGTAGTTTTGTTTATTCGTGAAAACCATGTTTGGCATTCACGGCCTGGTTATCCTCTCACAATCAAGCCAGATGTTTCGCATTTGATTACCGCCACAAACTTCGCCCAAAAGCATCCGATCATCAAAACTCCATGGTTTAAGACATTATCTGGAATCCGTATCATGTTTTCACAACGGCAAACAGATTCACCCCTGAAATCCTCGACCTGTGTTTATAAACACAATAATGGGGTAGGGGTTGGTCTAATGAGCACCTGATAAGCCGACTCAGGAAAGAAATAAAAAAAAATAAAAATAAAAAATTGTGGGTTTAAAGTCAAACCTTTCAATGAAAATTCAGCATATGCAATTTTAAATAAAGGTTTCCTATTGGATGAATTGCTTGACATTGGGTTATGGTGGTGGGTGGAGGGACAAGAATGAAAGGCATAGGGCTTCAAAATTCATAAAACTCACTGTGCTAACCAACCTCCCCACACACAGATGGGAAACTGGGGGAAATCCACATTTTAGAAAACGCCCAAAACAAGGCCAAGCCCTAGCTGCAGGTAATGGAGAAGAGGGAAGTTCATTTTTTTTTCCCCAATTCATTTCTTTAAAATAAATGAAAGCAAAAGTCTCACCATGTACACTTATTCCAGGAACAAAAGTAAAGTTTCTGGAAAGATTTCACCAATTATAAGCAGCAGCAAATGCATGGTTAAGGACAAAACGCAATAAAACAAGCTAAATATCAAAACTGATCACGCTGATCTCAACAGTCAAGATCTAATCCAATCCATTGGGATCATACTCTGTACAGAGTGTTGGTGCTGCCGAAGCAGTCTCCTGGGATATTGGGCACAATCCTGGACAGGTCACCGGCAAGCTGGTACTCATTTTGCTGACCTTGGAAAGATGACAGACTGAATCAACCCCATCTGGTATTAATTCAACAGCCAAGCGAGATTTGAACTCAGAATCCAGGATCCCAAGCCCACCACCCTAACTGTGAAGCCAACACCAAGCATAAAGTTAAGATGGCCATTGGCCATGATAAAACCTTATATTACATATCCTCTCCTTTAAATCTTTACAATAAAAAGGTGCAAAGCAGTGAAATCCAACCCTTCAACCCATCTATTCTGGCAAGGAAAGATTCATAGGAACATTTTATGGGGGTGAAACAATCACCCCCAAAAATAAAAATAAAAAACCCAAGCAAGTACATTCCCATGTGCTCATAATATGTGCATATCAGAAGTTTGGATCGGCAAGGATGACAGTGACAGGTGGACCTGGCACAACCACCTCACACCAAGGGGTAGCTGGCAGCAGTGGCAATGCCACACATGTTGCCTTGGTCTCGCGCTATGCGTACAAATCCCTCCTCACCCCAGGTCACACCCCAACTGAGGAAAAATGCAAAGAAGATAAGATCAGCGTCAAAAGGACTCTCACAGATTCAACATTCGAGCTTGATCATTTATTATAATCACCACTCACCTGTTCTTCACAATCCAGAATTTGTTGCCATTTTCATCCTTCCCATATCCCACAGTCAGCACTCCATGGTTCAAGGCTGTCTGGCTGCAGTTGGTATCATTGTAGATCCCTGAGGTGTGATCATCCATCACGAGAGTAAAGGTATTAATCAATCCCACTGAGCCATACCCCCCACCCCCTATTAATCAATCTCACAATGTCACTGCACTACAATTTGCTGAGACAAAGGAGTTCTTAAACAAACAGCACCTCTGTCACAATTAAACCCTTGCATTTTAGAACAGCCTGCTTGACAATCAAAGACTTGCCTTACAAGGCAAATCAGCCTTCAAAAGAGAGATACACAAGTCTGCTATATTACCGAGAGCATGCAATCCCTGTGAATACGATAAACAAGCTTATTTGGTAGGACGTACCTCCAGACCCTGCACTTACCCGATTGGTAGAATTGGAAAGAATGGTGTCCCGCATCGATGGCTACAGAAATTGGTCCCACAGTTGCCACGGCATCACGGAGTGACTTTTCATTCGCTGGCAGGTCCACGCGTCCAACATCATCTGCGGCATTGTACTGAGGCTTGTAACTGCACGGTGTGTCATCCTGGGGAGGGAATTGCCAGGATCAGTTTGCTAGCAACCATATGATTGGGGACACTTCCATACATCCGAAAAAGCCCCAGGGAGGCAAACTCACCACACCGGTGTAAGGGTAAGAAGCATCTGTATCCAACCCTCCATTATCCTTCACGTACTGAAATGCCTGGTCCATGAGGCCACCGTTACAACCGTTGTTACCCTCTGGGCGAGAGCAATCCACAAGGTTCTGCTTGCTCAACTCCACCAGTTTGCCAGTCTTGCGCTTCATTTGTCCTTCAAGAGAGCCAGTGGCGCTGAACGACCAGCAGGAACCGCATTCCCCCTGTGAAAACACCATGGAGAAGTTCCCATCTGGCAAACTATCGATCCCAAACTTCACTTGCACCTCGATCACCATCACTGCAGTCGTTTGCCTTAGTAACCACACCCTTCTAAAAAGGATCAGCATGCCAGCTTACCTGGTTGCGGATTCGCGTGACGTAACCCTCCTTGCGCCAATCCACAGCCTCCGGAACTTGCACGAGTAACGGACGGAGGAACGTCGCACCGGTTTTCGCTCTGCTCGCATTCCGAGCACCTCCCAAGAAGCCGTTCATCACCTTTGTGAACTCTTCATGAAGCTGGGGAACAAAATCAAGAAATTAAATAAATAAATAATAAAAAGTCCTTGCAAAGAATGAAAGGTAGATTTGCATCAGTGATGCATTAAAATTTGAGAAGAACCTCTTGGATGTGCAGCTGGAGGAATCAACCACTTAACACAGGAAGGAATAACAGATAATTCACATGGTGAAGCACACTCAGCCCCTGACTGGGTCACGTGGTTCTCAAAAATAAATAAACAAACAAACCCTACTTCAAAATAAGTCACAGTATTGAGCTCATTACAGACTGTTGGGAATACCAACGAGCATCCTATTCACATACC